>NC_042625.1:59609395-59910792 GCF_901001135.1 Rhinatrema bivittatum | reverse complement strand
TCTTGATAAAAAAAAAAAAAAAAAAAGATTTCCACAGTGGTGCAAGCATTTGTTCTTACTACAATTGATTATTGTAATGCTCTTTATGTTGGTTTTCCTGTTTCTTATTTAAGGGTACTTCAGAATTCTGCTGCCTGCCTTATCTTGGTGTTCTGCCTTGGGAACATGTAACCCCTTTATTGCAACAATTGTGTGAGAACATCCTTAACTAATAGATATGTACAGATCAACAACCCAAGGCAGTGCAGGGGTGGGAGCCAGTCTGTTGAAGTCTACCTGGTCCCAAGCAACAGCAGGTTTCATCACTGTCTGCGTTTGGGCAGTGGGGGGTTCTCTATCCTCCACACCTCCATGACTGCTCCTCAGTTGTCACACAGCAGCCTCTATGAGCTTTACATAGATGCTACTTTCTGGGATGACACAGTGTTCTAGCAGGCTGCAAGTAGATGACATCTTTTTTTAAACTCATAGCTAAAAAGCTTTTTTATTTAGTGCCTTTTAAGTGGAATTGAGGACACAAGTAAGGGGCTCCAAGTAATCTCTTGTGGGGTGATTAGTGTCACTTCACCTAACACCACACAAGAATTACTTTTACACTATATACTTTCTGTGCCTGGCATCTGCAGTTGCACATTTCTGCTCCCTAGAAATGAACAAGACTTGTGCTTTATGTACTTTTCAAGTAAGTATCTGACTAAAGACTTATGTGATAACAGCATTCAGTGCTAGACCCAGAGAGAGAAGGCCCATTGTTTGGTCAGAGGTGATAGATATTCACAATGGAAGAGGTCAATGGTTTGTTATAGATGCACTATGATATTAACATAGCTTTACAACAAATTGGTTACCAACAGAGTAAAGACATTATTGTAGGACCTCTAGCCATAGCCATAGTTCTTCCACTGGACAGCATATGGAGGTGAACAATAGCTAGGTCGTGCCCATCTCACATACATGTGCATGTATCCAAGAGTTAGCTAAGAGAATGATCTCTTGAAAAGGCAACAGAGCCACTTGTGAAGCTCCACAGTAAGGAGTTTCCTGTTTTGCTCTTGCTGTCTTCCTTGGGAGCATACAATGAACTTTCAGTTTTATGGTCTTGCATGTGAGAAATGTACCTAGTTGGAATGGCCAATGGCACTCTAGCACGCAAGGTCTTGTGGGTCCCAAACCTTTAACTTAGTAAACCCTTAAGACAAAAACCACACAATGAAACGACACAACGAGAAACTGAAGTTTCAAAGTATGTGACCAATTTATTAAACATTTGTAATCACCAGAATCAACGCAATTCAATATCTTTGGTAATCACATTCTGCAAGGACAAGATATCAAATAGCACATGACATTGTAATTGAAATGACCAGCATATTTAGTGGAGACATGTACATTCATTTTTACAAATAGCAACATGACACATACAGTATTAGGATCCTATCCTTTTGCAAAATCATGAATACTGCAAAGAACCTAGAAAGTGGAAGTGGCAACCCAATCGCAACAGTACTGTTCTAATGTTAGAGCTGATACCAGCACAACTATGTGATGGCAAGAGAAGGCTCAGACAGTCCATGTTGAAAGAGGGCATTCAAATGGACAACCTAAAGGCCACGACAGCAAAGTTCAGTAGGACCAAGAATGGGAGAGCGCAGCATAGAGGCAGCAGGATCAGGGCCGGAGAAGACAGCATGGAGGCAGCAGCAGCAGGATGAGATGAGAAGAGACCACCAGCATGGAGCCAGCAGCAAGATGAGAAGAGACCACTAGCATGGAGCCAGCAGCAGGATGAGAAGAGACCACCAGCATGGAACCAGCAGCAGGATGAGATGAGAAGAGACACCAGCAGTACAGTGACTGGAGACTACATCTAGGAGGCAGGACTATGGACAGAGCATAGAGGATGGCATAACAAGTAAGCATCAGAATAACACAGACAATAGACCATCCACATCAGCAAGCCAGAACAGGAACTCTGTTGTCAAGATGGGCCCAGCAGGTGTCTTCCATCTAGCTGGCACAGGAACTATGTACAGAGGCCTGGCCTGGCTTGCTTGGACAAGTACTTTTGAGTGAATTTTTGAAGCCTTTAAAACTGTGTGCCTCATTGGCCTTTTCCTCCCTGGGGCTTTTTGGTGGTTGGGGGTGGCATTTCTTTGGGAGACCTACCCCTAGACCATCCTGAGAGCCGGGGACTGCTGCACAGAGTGGACTCCTGGAAGGATGGGGATGGCACAGGCTCTGGCAAAAGTTGAATGAGTTTCCATGGCAATTAGTAGAAGCTCAGGGGCAGGCTGACCAGTCAGACAATAGAGCAGTGCTTGAGGGCCCATAGCAGTAGTGGGGGGCCCACTCATCCCTAGTCTTAGATGAGTGATTAGGGGCTAATGACCCTTAATGCCCAGGGGCTCAGATTACTGTCAGTCTGTTCCTGGTAGAAATCATTTTACCAGGTGGCTGAAAGTGGATCCAGTGCATTCTCTCTGGATCTGGCTTAAAATAGTTGGCAAAAGGCATGGGAAATGGGAGTGAATGAGTGAGTATATGAGACCGATACAGGGCAGAAGAAATGAGGTAATGAAGTGTGCGTTTAGTAGGGCTGTAGAAACAATTAATTGGAATGAGAGAGAACTGGGAAAGATGTGGTGATGGAAGAATGAAGTGCTGTGAGATTTGGGAGATGGAAGGGTTAGCAAGAGAGGAGGCATTAATGAAAACACTCAGAAATTGAAAGGTTGAGGAGTGGTATTTAATTTATTTGATTGGTTTTCAGTGATTTGACCAGGAAAAACAGATTAAGGCAAAATCCTTGTTGTCCACTGGGACCTAGGATTTATGTAATTATTTCATGTAAACGAGACAGAGGCTGCTGCTTTTTAACATATTCATAAGTGGCCAAGAGATGGGAGATCAAATTTGCTGATGATACAAAATTATTCAAAGTTGTTAAATCACAACAGGATTGTGAGAAATTTCAAGAGGATCTTGCAAGCCTGGGAGACTGGGCATCCAAATGGCAGATGACATTTAATGTGGACAAGTGCAAAGTGATGCATGACGGGAAGAGCAACCTAAATATTATAGCTACACAATGCAAGGTCCACATTGGGACTCACCACCCAGGAAAAGGATCTAGGTGTCATCGTGGATATGTTGAAATCCTCTGCTCAGTGTGTAGCAGTAGCTAAGAAAGCAAATAGAATGCTAGGAATTAATTAGGAAAATGGAGAAAAAAACAGAGCATATCATAATGCCTCTGTATCTGCTCTATGGTGCAACCACACCTTGAGTAATGTGTGCAGTTGTGGTCACCACATCTCAAAAAAGACATAGCAGAATCAAGTTACAGAGAAGGACATGGGATAAGCAGCGTGGAATCTATCAAACTTTTGTGATCCTGCCAGGTGACCTAGATTGACCACTTTTGGAAACAGGATGCTTATTTTATTTTATTTATTTATTTTAAAAAAATGTTTATACTGCACAAATCAGCCAAAGCCACCAAGGCAGTTTTCAGTATTCATTTCCACAATAATTTATGATGAGTAATAAAAATACTAATCTGTATAAAACAGCCTTTACACAAACATTATATACAACATATAAACACATACCACCAACTACCTCTCTGTTTCATTAACTCATCCTGCCCAATCAAGCATACATTACACAGTAATATGTTTAAAAGGTATGTCCCATTGCATTATCAGTATTTAGAGAGAAAAAAAACCCTTCTCTAATTTGACATTTTTGTAAATTCAGATCAGCTTGATGGGACTTTGGTCTTGATCTAGAATGGCAATTCTTCAGGCCGATGCAATATTGTGCACTGAGCCTATCGCATAGGTTATCGAGCGCTTGGACGTGTGTCCATAACCCCTGATGCAATAAGAGGATCAGCATGTCCAAACTCATTTGTAGCTAATAGCGCTCATCAAATGTTGTAAATTCCTTGTAGATGAGGCTATTAACTATAACCCCGCGATGAAAAAAAATCTCTGTGTCCCAAGGCGCCCTTTTTAACCCATCAAATTTTACACCTGCCCAGAGCAGGCATAAAGTCTTTCCACAAGACATGGACTCAACTTAAAAACAAAAACAGAAAGCAACACTGTGCAAAAAAAAAAAAAAAAAGTCTTGACCTTAAAAAAAACAACAAAAAAACAAATAAAAATAAAAAAATTTGGGATGCATAATATACACTCACAATATACTCACTCAGGGCTGTGTATATTGTGCCAGTAAATTAGCTGCTGCAGGATAAAACAGAAACATAAATTGAGCATCCTTTTTGGTAACCTGCACACACAGGGCACTTAATATTAATTTATTCACTGCTTCACTTACCGCCCACTGGTGCATTCACGATCACATGTCAGTGAATGGACCAATCCCCCTTCAGAAGGCTGTCCTGAAAGGGGATTGGTCCTTTCACTGCCAGCCCTGCCAGGGGATGGGGAGTGAGCTCTGGCCATTCTGCTGTGGACACACAGCCACTTCTCACACAGCACAAATGTATTCATTGTGCGTCCCTTTTAGTGTGGCAGCTCATTTGCGTGTTGCATTGAGCACCCAGGAGAGATGGATGTTTTTATGAGAAGAGGGGGAGATGAAAGGATTATGGAAATGGACATGAGGGCCAGACAGAAGGTTGAGAGACCCCTGTCAGAGGGAGAATGGCAGCCTGCCTGCCTTTGACACAGAGCTTGAGAGGTGAGCAACAGACCTGAGTAGGGGGCTCAAAGATTTAGATTGTAATATTGGGAGTTCACTGTTAAAATGTTCGAGAACCCTTGGGCTAAATGGCTTTTTGAGTTGGCAAGATTGAAACGACTTTCACAGCTCCTGTACTGTTTTTCCACTAGATGGTGGTACAGTCAGTGACAATGTTTTTGAACTGTGTAGGAAATGAAGGTGCATCTTCCAGTCTGAGAAAAACAAAGAATGTACGATCCCGTCATACTTCTGTGGAAAAAAGGCAGAGCTGCTTTATTTTACCATCTGTTAGTGCCATGCTGGATAATCTAATGATCATTCATGCAGTCATATTAGCTTGTAGAAGAGAATTTCTCGGAAGCATTGTAGTATGCCTACTTTGCATACTATTTTTGAGTACAGGCTTCCTACCCTCTCTGCCTGTACATTGTGTACATCATCTGCTTTTGTCTCCCTTATCTTGTTCAACAGCGTGTGCCTTATAAATAATGCAAATTGGCTGAAAAATATCCAGCATTGTGGTTTGTGAGGCAGCATGTGACCAGGCATCAGATCAGCTACACATGGTAACACCGTGGTGAAGTATTTTATGTATTCCATATGCAGTGACATATCTTCTGTCAGCTCAGCCTTCTTCCCTCTCTTTTCGCTAAGAAGAGGAGAGTGAGTGATAACTTCCCAGAAAGAAGGGGGACTGAGCTGATTGAAGAGGAAGTTCTCACTCACCCTACTCCAGTCCTGTAGGGCCCATTTATATTGTTTTGGATTCTTTTCTGTTGGGGGGGGGGGGGGAAAGGTTTACATTCTACCAGTAACAGTTCTGCGCTGTTGATGGTTTAGTTGTTTCTCCTTTTATTGTTGAAGATAGCCCTTAGCTAGGGAGTCCCTTCTGTGTGGCTAGGTGAGCTACTTGTCCTTAGAGAAGAAAAAGCTGCTTGCCTGTCTTGGGTGTTCTCTGAAGACAGCTGTTAACCAGTCACACACACCCTGCCTCCTCCCATTCTGGAATTGAGCTTATTAGCTTAATTGCAAAACCGAGGCACACCACGGGAACTGCTGCTCAAAGGAGTCTTAAGTCTTCAGTGGAAAGCTTTTGGAAAAATGTTCCATGTTGGTACCATTAGATGACATCACCCATCTTTGTGGCTCGTAAACTGCTGTCTTCAGGGACACCTGTTACAGGCAAGCAGCTTTGCTTTCCATGCACTTCAGTGGTGCTGCAGGCTTTTGGTCTTTGGTCTTGTCTCTTAGACCACATGGGTGTCCATCAGACTCCTCTAATGCATAGCACTCCCTTATATGTCGGCACCTAGCTAGACAGAAAATTAGGCCTTTTTTTATGTACACTAATCCTAGTTCTTGGGGGAGGGAGGGGAAGAGGGAGGTTCTCCAGCCTGTTGATTTTTAAAATTATGATGCAATCTATAGTATTACCACATCTAAACTATTCTAATTCTCTCTATGGAGAGTTGCCAAAGAAAACTATTGCCAAATTGCAGTTAGTACAAAATTCCACAGTTACAGCAGATGGGACAGGGCATCCCTTCAGCTGATGCTCCTGCATTGATTAACAATTCTGTCATGAATTAAACTTACAATTTTTCCCCATCAAAAGATTACTTAGCAGAGAAGCTGTCTTAGTACCGGCTTGTTTGAAATCTTTGTTCAAGGCAGTAAAAGTGGTTAACTGCTTCCTTTTTAAAATTCTTTGCTTATCTTAAACAAGAGCCAGAGCTTTTAGGGGTTAATTTTGTAACAGCCACATAATTGCACTAATTTTCAAAAGAAAAATACTTTGCCTTTGAAAATTATCACACAAAAATGACCTGCACAGGAAAGTTTCAGGAAAATAACAGCATACGTTTGAAAATCTAAAACTATGCACATAAAGTCCAAACCCTTCCCCAGCTCCACTCCCAGGAACACCTCCACTTAGGCCTGGTAAACTTACATGGAGACAGGACATACTTGCATAAGTTTACCCACATACTGGACAGGTAACTTTGAAGCAGACCATTTCCACAGGTTCCTCTGCAACAGGTTATGCACACCAACCAGCAGATGGAGACAGATCAAGAGGCTCGCTGATGGTCACCCTTTTATATGCAACCATGCTGACACCAGCCTGCCAGTATTCTCTGTCTCTAGCAGATGGTAGGCAAGCATTCTCTTGTGTGGAAGGCTGTACATGATGGTTCAGGCTCCTGAGGTGAAAGACTGGTCTCTCCCTCCCTCAGCTGAGCAGGAGCCCTATCTCTTATCCCCTTTCTGAAGGGCCAACACAGTGGGAAAGTATCAGAGCTTCTGAAGTGATAACCATGGCTCTCTCAATGGGCTTCCGGGGGGGGGGGGGCAGGCTTTGGAACTCCTCTGTCTTCCCCTTCTCCCTCTCTCCTTCTCCTCCCCTCGTTTCATTCCTCCCTGATTTTTGTTCCTGTGGGCTGTTTAGGGGGATGTCTCATTATGTTTATGGCTGATTTTGAATTATTTTGAACAAAATAAAAAAGATTAAATAGTGAGCAAACAGCCAATGGAGGACCTGTTCAGCAAAGGGGCCGCAGCAGCAGGGCAAGAGAACTGGGGTTTAGCTGCGGGAGGCAGTGTGGCGATGAGAGGGGGAGTTATTTTTGGGCATCAGGGTTTTCCTGCACCTATGGACACAGCATCGTGTGGGATAAGATGTCACTGGCAGGGAAAACTGCAATTTGCTCAGTGTGCCACTTGCAAAAGTTTCCAATGGAGCGGTTCCTACAGTGTGCCACAAGTGTTCTTCGGCCCGTGGAGAGTTGTCTAGCTGCGATTTTGTACCAGCAGAGGGGTTTGGATTTGGCAGGGACTCGGGCTTTGGAGAGGCAGCTCGATCCTCCCTGACTGCCCCAGCAGCCATTTTGCAGCTCAGAATTGAAGGGCAGGCACCCCTCTTGCAGCCTGGAACACAGGGTAGGGAACTCCCAGCAGGGCCTAGAGTTGTGCACATGCAGGATGCTTTGGGCTCAGCTCCTGCTACCTGGATTTCTCTTCTTTTCCATGGACAGTGATTTCCCAGGAGATTTTGAAGGGAATACAGTTTTCTGCAAGGGCAGAACCCTAGCCCTGGGGGAGGGCGGGTGGGGGATCATGACCATTTTTGCCTACCGTACTCTTGCCCTTCCAGCACTCTCGGGGCAAGGAGTCCATAGTAAAAGGAGGTCTCGGGTAGTGGAGGGAGTCCCACAGAGGATGGCTCTCCCTCAAAGGATTCCCTGGAGGGCTTTAAGAGTTTTCCTCAAGGGGATAATGAAGTGGAATTGGAGGAGGGTGAGGTTCCCTCAGAGGGGAAGGATCACATCTCCTTGTTGAGTCTTTTTCATAGAGATGAGCTGACGTTCCTGATTTCCCATTCATTTCGCACTTTGTAAATTGCGGATGATGAGGAAGAATTAGGAGCTCCCAAGGAGGGCTCTATTATGATCGGTCTGAGATGTCTTGGTGTTTCTTTTATTTGCACCAGATGGTACAAGATTTGATTGACTTGGACTGGATCTCTGAAGCTAATTTTAAAGAGGGCACATTCTCTAGCCAAGTTGGATTAGCTGAAGCCATGGGTGAAAGAAAAATTCTGGTTTCCCTGATGAATGCCTTGGTGTGTTAAGTGACTGAGAACCACCATTCTGGTGGAAGGTTGAGCGGTACTTAAGGAGGCACAGGACCGGGAGATAAGAGTCCATGCTCAAACAGACCTTTGAGGCTATGTACTTGACTTTGCAAATTCTGTTATGTTGCTATATTGTGGCTGTTGACCCTGGCCAGCGGGATGTTCGGAGGATGGGCTGTTTGAAGAAAAGGGTCAGATGCAGGAGGGTTTTGAGGGTTGGAACCAGGACGACAGGTGTTGGCTGTGGAGAGTGAGAGAAGGGGGAATGATAGGTTGACTGGGAGACACAAAAGAAGACCTGGGTTTGAGAGGGGATCAGCTACAGGTGTGTGATAGAAGAATTGGAGGGAGGATGGAGATGAGATTGAATGGAGGATGGAATGACAAAGGATCAGTTAGGGTTATAAGAAGTGTTTGTGGGTGAGATGGGCTCACTGGGTGACGTGAAAAGGGCTGGGGTGAGGTGAGAGGATGGGATAGGAAAGTGAGAGAAGCTGGGGGATGTGAAAGGGGATCAGCTGGAGGTTGAGAGAGTGGGGTCTTCCGGAGGGAGAGAGGGTGGAGGTTGAGAGGGAATCAGCATGGAGGGTGAGTTGAGTGATTGTCAGGGGACTGCTTTAGTCATCCACTTGAGTCATGTGAATTTTTAAGTGCTAAAATGGGGTTACACTGGCTAAAAGATTGGAAAGCCTTGATCTAAGAAGTACTTGAGGCATGAGTGGTCCTTTGGGTTTTTGATATTAATTAGTTACTGGGAGGATCTGTGATATTTGCTATGTGTTTTTTTTTATTTAGTTGTATTTTGGCTCTGTTTATTCAAGGTTTGTATTGTCAGGCTTGTGATGTGTAACAAGAGGTGTTATAAGGAGGAATGGATTATGGGTAAAGTAGAAATTTAAAAAATGCACATTAATGTTTTTTGGGCGCTTTTTATTTTGGTTTCTTGATGTATTTATGTGCTTGTTAAGCCTCTGTTCAGATAGAAGGGAGGCTATCAGACACACAATATCTGTGTATGTTGTGGTTTTGGTGGGTCTGTGTGTGTGTCCCCTTTCTTATAACTCAGAAACGGCTACAAATAATGGTTTGAAATTTTGGTAGCACAGAGAGACTTCCAGCAGGGATATCACTTTTGTAGTTTGCAGTGTTTGAAAGTAATTAATGGGGAAGCTTTGTGGGAAAAAAAATGTGTGCATGAGAGATTGTATTGTAAGTTATGAAAAGGTGAGAGAGAGAGAGGCAACCAATTAACCAAATGCTCTCTCTCATGTAGGCACCTAATTGAGGCAAAAAATATACACACAGTGATTCCATGCCATGTCCCAGCAACACATGAAATAAAATAGAACCAAGGCTCTTTGGAATGTGTTAGTTTCTCCTTGATTATTGTGATCCACTTCAGATTGGCTAATTGTAAAGAAATGCAGCATATACATCTTAAATATTTAACTGAGAGTTTGCTTATAAGTATAGTTTTTTGTTTCTTGAGCTAAAGAACAAGTCTATCTTGTACCTGAAAGATATGACTGTAAAGTATTCATTTTATAGCATTTGTGTTCCTCTTTTGTAGACACCCTGTTCGGCACATCTGGTTCAATGCGCACAGCTTGATCACAGCAAATGTCCCAGATGAAAAAAAACCCCGTGGTGCCAGCATCATGGACGATGACCTAACTGCTCATTGCAGGTAAACTAATCAGGGCCAGCAATCATGCAGAAAATGCATTTATGTTTACCCTAAAATGGGATCTTGGTAGTCTCAAATGCTTGCAACTTAAAGGCAAATTAGATTTCTTTCTTTCAATTTCAACTTATTTATTTATTTAAGAGCTTTTGTATACCATTTACACACTATGTAGAGATCTAGGCAGTTTACAGGCAGAACATACATAATGTAATAAAATAAAGACAACATTACCTTTCATTAAGAAACAGCAGATACAATTGAAATAGAAATAAAAATGGGCTCTGACCGACGGCCCGCAAATGCGCAGTAGAGAGCAGCTCTACTGCGCATGCGCAGAACAGAGAGCTCTGAGCGACGTGCTGACGTTACGCGCAAGGAAGAGAGATCGGACCAGGGTGTCGCAGAGGGGAGGCGGAAAGGGCAGACGAGCCAGCGCTCCGAGAAACAGCCTGAGCCCATCCCTCTGCCGCCGGGGAATGGGGTAGGGAGTAGGGACAGCCGGACCGTCGCATAGGGACAGGAGGAGGAAAGGGCAGCAAAGTCGCCGAGCCTGTCCGTCCGCCACTGGGGAGGGAGTTGGGATGGCCGGAGCAGAGCTAAATCTTGCCCACTTTAACCGTCAGGCAAAGGGACAACAGCCGGCCCTGTAGAAGAGAAAGAGGGAGTGGAGGAGGGCTGAGGGAGAGGGAAGGGGTTGTAGATGAGGGGAGAGGGGAAGGAAAGGGAAGATGAGAGGGGATGGAAGGCAAAGGGAAGAGGATGTGAGTGAGTAAGTGGGAAGGGTAAAGTTGTGCAGAAGAAGAGACTCTGACCGGAATCTCGCCCGTTTGAACGGGCCTAACGGCTTGTATTATATTCAAAAAGCCATGTTTCAGTGATCATAACAGCATCTGGTGAATGAGAAGAGATTAAATCATAATTGGTACCTTTTTTTCTTATGGATTGTGCATTGAAATTATAAGAGATAGAAGCAATCATTAATATGGTAGCCTTGAAAGGTGGGTGTGATAGTAATCAAAGAAGATTTACCAGTTGTAGGAGGTCTGCAGCGATGGTTAGTAAGATCGCCATATTTACCATTACCTATAGCAATGTGAATGTACATAATGAGAAGTAGTGAAAAGAATTGTTAGTAAGTTACTGATAAATAGGAGGTATAATAGGGAAAGAGAGTATTGAAAAATTGAAAAGAAATTAAGCCCAGAGATATTACTAAATGACAAAAAAGCAGACGCAGGGGCGCACAAAGGAGCATGCCCCTTTGTTACATTCCTTCGGTGTGCGGCGCCTCCAGCATTGTGCTCGGTCCCTTATGCCCATAAACAGAAACTTAGCCTAACCTTCTTAGAAATCTGATGCTTCAGAATTGCAGTAGATCAGTCTGCCTGCATTTCTTCGTGTTTTACAATAGTTTGGACATTATTTGGCTCCTCTTGTACTAGCTTTTGAAATACTTACTAAATGAGGCAGTATGGATTTATTTATTTTTATTTAAAAACTTTTCTATACCGTCGTTAAGTTAGATAACCATCACAACGGTTTACAGCAAGGCACGCTAATGAAAATGTGAGTGGTATAGATTAGTGTGTGACCCTGTACTACCAAGTTCCCATGTGCTGTCTTTCCTTCAGATCCAGTAGTAAAAGCAGGCAGTCACTACTGAGCTCCATTTGTTTACCTGCTGAAGAGGAAGCCTCTGCTCCCTCAGTTCTTATTTAGATCTAAATTGCTTCCCTTGGTAATAGCAGGGCTAGTGTAAGAGTATTAGGTGCCCTAGGCGAACCTTCTGCCTTGCGACCCCACTCCCCAGGTCCAGGCCCCGGCTCCAACTTTATTCACTCAGATTAGCCCATTCTCTTACACGCGCACGCGCACACGCACACACGCACACGCACGCGCGCATATACGTATACGCATACACACACACCCCTACACACACACACACCCCTTCTCTTGGCCACAAGCAAGATGGGTACTAGGGATGTGAATCGTTTTCCATATCGTCTTAACGATAGAAATCGTGTGGCAGGGCAAGAAAATCGTCTTAGGCACGATTTTTTAGTTAAAAAATCGTTAAAAATCGTTTTTTCCGATTAGTGCGCACTAACTCGAGTTAGTGCGCACTAACAGGAGTTAGTGCGCACTAACTGAAAATGATACAATTTGACACTTTTCAGGTCAGTTAAGGTCAGTTTAGGAATGAATATGTATTCCTATTGGCTGCCCTCTTATTTATTCATGTTACCAAGTTTCCTACTGACAGTATATGGGGGATGGGAAATGGAAACAGTTGGTAGCTTGACAAAACAAGTAATGTGATCAGTCAATGTGACTAGAACTTGTGCCCTAACCCTGATACCAGGGGTATTGTGATCTTCCTGCACACAGTGCCCTATCCCTATTAATACCAGGAGTGTTGTGATCTTCCTGCACACAGTGCCCTATCCCTAATACCAGGGGTGTTGTGATCTTCCTGCACACAGTGCCCTATTCCTGATACTGGGGGTGTTGTGATCTTCCTGCACACAGTGCCCTATTCCTGATACCGGGGTGTTGTGATCTTCTTGCACACATCCCGGTATCAGGGATAGGGCACTGCATGCAGGAAGATCACAACACTCCTGGTATTAATAGGGATAGGGCACTGCATGCAGGAAGATCACAACACTCCTGGTATTAATAGGGATAGGGCACTGCATGCAGGAAGATCACAACACCCCTGGTATCAGGGATAGGGCACTGTGTGCAGGAAGATCACAATACCCCGGAGGAGTGAGGGTCAGGCAGCTCCCCCCTGTCTGTGAAGCCAGCCTCTCACTAGTAATGCAGGGAGGGAGCTGTCTCAGACTTCACCATCCTCCCCCCCCCCCTCACCCACACACCATTCACTAGCTGGGACATGGGGGAAGTCAGGAGTGAGGGTCAGGCAGCTCCCCCCTGTCTGTGAAGCCAGCCTTTCACTAGTAATGCAGGGAGGGAGCTGTCTCAGACTTCACCATCCTCCCCCCCCCCCCCCCCCCTCACCCACACACCATTCACTAGCTGGGACATGGGGGAAATCAGGAGTGAGGGTCAGGCAGCTCCCCCCTGTCTGTGAAGCCAGCCTCTCACTAGTAATGCAGGGAGGGAGCTGTCTCAGACTTCACCATCCTCCCCCCCCCCCTCACCCACACACCATTCACTAGCTGGGACATGGGGGAAGTCAGGAGTGAGGGTCAGGCAGCTCCCCCCTGTCTGTGAAGCCAGCCTCTCACTAGTAATGCAGGGAGGGAGCTGTCTCAGACTTCACCATCCTCCCCCCCCCCCCCCCCCACCCACACACCATTCACTAGCTGGGACATGGGGGAAGTCAGGAGTGAGGGTCAGGCAGCTCCCCCCTGTCTGTGAAGCCAGCCTCTCACTAGTAATGCAGGGAGGGAGCTGTCTCAGACTTCACCATCCTCCCCCCCCCCCCTCACCCACACACCATTCACTAGCTGGGACATGGGGGAAGTCAGGAGTGAGGGTCAGGCAGCTCCCCCCTGTCTGTGAAGCCAGCCTCTCACTAGTAATGCAGGGAGGGAGCTGTCTCAGACTTCACCATCCTCTCCCCCCCTCACCCACACACCATTCACTAGCTGGGACATGGGGGAAGTCAGGAGTGAGGGTCAGGCAGCTCCCCCCTGTCTGTGAAGCCAGCCTCTCACTAGTAATGCAGGGAGGGAGCTGTCTCAGACTTCACCATCCTCCCCCCCCCCTCACCCACACACCATTCACTAGCTGGGACATGGGGGAAGTCAGGAGTGAGGGTCAGGCAGCTCCCCCCTGTCTGTGAAGCCAGCCTCTCACTAGTAATGCAGGGAGGGAGCTGTCTCAGACTTCACCATCCTCCCCCCCCCCTCACCCACACACCATTCACTAGCTGGGACATGGGGGAAGTCAGGAGTGAGGGTCAGGCAGCTCCCCCCTGTCTGTGAAGCCAGCCTCTCACTAGTAATGCAGGGAGGGAGCTGTCTCAGACTTCACCATCCACCCCCCCCCCCCCTCACCCACACACCATTCACTAGCTGGGACATGGGGGAAGTCAGGAGTGAGGGTCAGGCAGCTCCCCCCCTGTCTGTGAAGCCAGCCTCTCACTAGTAATGCAGGGAGGGAGCTGTCTCAGACTTCACCATCCTCCCCCCCCCCCTCACCCACACACCATTCACTAGCTGGGACATGGGGGAAGTCAGGAGTGAGGGTCAGGCAGCTCCCCCCTGTCTGTGAAGCCAGCCTCTCACTAGTAATGCAGGGAGGGAGCTGTCTCAGACTTCACCATCCTCCCCCCCCCTCACCCACACACCATTCACTAGCTGGGACATGGGGGAAGTCAGGAGTGAGGGTCAGGCAGCTCCCCCCCTGTCTGTGAAGCCAGCCTCTCACTAGTAATGCAGGGAGGGAGCTGTCTCAGACTTCACCATCCTCCCCCCCCCCTCACCCACACACCATTCACTAGCTGGGACATGGGGGAAGTCAGGAGTGAGGGTCAGGCAGCTCCCCCCTGTCTGTGAAGCCAGCCTCTCACTAGTAATGCAGGGAGGGAGCTGTCTCAGACTGGTATCAGGGTTAGGGCACTGTGTGCAGGAAGATCACAACACTCCTGGTATTAATAGGGATAGGGCACTGTAAGAGATGACTGTAGTAGATTGAATAAAGATCTGATGTTTCTGCTCTCCTCACACCAAACAAAAACAACACACAAGCAGAGAAGCCCTTCTTACAAAGCTGAGCTAGTGAGTTAAGTAGGAGGAAAAGTAAACATACTGGTGCCAGTGTGGCTACTTAAAAAATACACTTACCAACAATCAATTACATATATTTGAACTGTCTACAGTTCCAGCCAGGACCACCTTTCTAAAATGCACAGTGATTGGCAAATTCAACATGCACTAGCATTTCAGGTGCCTGCTAACAAAAATAATAAACAAACAAGTTCTAGTCAGGTGAGTGCTGATCATTACATTACTTTTTTTGTCAAGCTTCCAACTGTTTCCATTTCACATCCCCCCAACCATATTGGTAACATCAATAGATAAGAGCACAGCCAGCCAATAGGAATACATACATACATATTCATTCCTAAGTGACCTTTACTGACCTGGGAAGTGTGAACACTTTGTTTCATTTTCTGTTGGTGTTCGTTAGTTTCCAGTTCCATTTCCCATCCCCCCAACCATCACCTCAGTGGTAACCTTGGTAACATCAATAGATAAGAGGGCAGCCAGCCAATAGGAACACATATTCATTCCTAACTGACCTTCAGTGACCTGGAAAGTGTTTATTTGTATCATTTTCAGTTAGTGCGCACTAAATCGAGTTAGTGCGCACTAACGGGGAGTTAGTGCGCAATAACTCGAGTTAGTGCGCACTAACACGATTTAACGATTTTTAACGATAAATCGTTAGAATTTCTATTGTATCGTGTTCTATAACGATTTAAGACGATATAAACATTATCGGACGATAATTTTAATCGTTGAAAAACGATTCACATCCCTAATGGGTACTACTTGCAGCCCACAGAGTTCCTTCGTCTCTCGGCTGTGAGTGGGATGGGCTCCACTCGCAGCCCCACATGGCTGCTCTTTGCCGCCCCTAGTGACTGGCACCCTAGGCGACTGCCTTGTTCGCCTATTGGGACAAGCCAGCCCTGGGTAATATTCTAAATTAGCTATCTGATGTATTTCTCATTGTACGTATTTAGAATTCTACTAATTGAGAATCCGACTGAATCTTTAGAGATTTTTGACAGCATTCGTCTCAGAATATAACAGAGGAAAATAAACAAGGAAAATGCTAGAAAATTGTGATATTAGAAGGAAAAGATGATAGTCTAAAGCTTGCAATCATAGCAGGAAAGATAGATTCAGAGATGTTGGGAGTCTTGCACACATTACTAATTGTATGTTCAATAAGTTGCAAGTCCAGTATTTTTGGGTTACATTTCAAGAGATATATAAAAAAGCAGAAGTTAAGTGATTGCTACTTTTATTTGAAAGATACATGTAAATGTTTATATTTACAACAGTGGAAGCCATAAGAGTCCTATACATTGAATTTCATTAAACATTTCAGTGAATAAAATATACAGTGGCTAGAGAAAGTCTACATCAGCTTTCAAATGTTCACCTTTTGTTGCTTGCTTTATAGCCTGGAAATACCATGCATTAAACCAACATCTGTACCAACTCCAAGTGAAAAATATATTCTAGAATTCCTTAAAAAATGATGAAGAAATAAGGTTAACATCTTCTATTTTAATGCTGCTTTTAACTAGTCAGGTTTTTACTGTTTTACAATTTGTATTAAATTTTATATTTTGTTGTAAACTGCTTAACACAGTTTTTCTGATTATAGGCAATATAAAAGAAAATCTGTAAATGTATGTAATGTTTTATTCATGTATTATATAAGATATTTTGTATGTTTTGTTATATAGCCTACACCAAACACATCATGGAGGTTGCGGAATATAAGGAAAGCTAAATAAAAACATGAAATAGCTTGTTATGTGTCTCCCTCCTCCCCCTTGTGCTTCTGTAGCAGTCCTAACCAATTGCCTTCAAAAGCACACAAGAAGTGAATTGGCTCTGCTTGTGTTAAATCTTTATTATGAGTAAGCCTGATTCCACACATCACACATTAAAGTCTGCAACCCTGGACTAGGCTAAGAAGCAGATTAAAATTTTTTTTTAAATTATATTTTAGTTTTGTCAGACAAAACGTTTTACAACAAGGCTAGAGTATCCCTCTAGTATTCCTGTGCATACTTCAAAATGGGATTCAAGGTAGGTTATCTTCAGTAATGGCTTCCTTCTTGCCACCCTTCCATACAGGCCAGATTTGTGGAATGCTTAGGATACTGCTGTCATTTGCACAGTTTGATCAGTCTTACTACTACCGGAATTTATCAGTTCTACAATGCTATGTGACATATGTAGCACTGTACAAACACACAGAAGAGAAAGTCCCTTTTTAGTAGAGTTTATAATCTAATCAAGATAAACATACAGAATAAAATTGGGAATGTATTTATTACAAAATATTAATATTCCATCAATACCAGACCAGCTGTGCTAGGTGGATTAGATAAAAACAAATACAATTAAAACACAAAAACCAAGAAATCAGCCCAGGGATCTAATAATTACTTATAGCAAAGAACCTTAACCAGGATAGAAATGCTGCATTGCTTATGTTTGGGGGAATGCATCCTAAAACTGTAATGATTTCAGCTTTTTAGAGAAAAGACCATAGTCACTAACTAGCTAAAGATCACTTGGCAAGGTGTTCCATAAAACGAGTGCAACAGAGAAAGCCCAGTGCTGGGTCTCCTGGAGATGGGCCTTGATGATGAAAGTTACAACCACAATTGTTTATAAGCCGGATGCAGGCAATGAGTTAGAATAATACTCTAAGATCATGTTGGCTAAATAAGGTGGCATGTCTCAAAAACATAAGAACATAAGAAAATGCCATACTGGGTCAGACCAAGGGTCCATCAAGCCCAGCATCCTGTTTCCAACAGTGGCCAATCCAGGCCATAAGAACCTGGCAAGTACCCAAAAACTAAGTCTATTCCATGTAACCATTGCTAATGGCAGTGGCTATTCTCTAAGTGAACTTAATAGCAGGTAATGGACTTCTCCTCCAAGAACTTATCCAATCCTTTTTTAAACACAGCTATACTAACTGCACTAACCACATTCTCTGGCAACAAATTCCAGAGTTTAATTGTGCGTTGAGTAAAAAAGAACTTTCTCTGATTAGTTTTAAATGTGCCCCATGCTAACTTCATGGAGTGCCCCCTAGTCTTTCTACTATCCGAAAGAGTAAATAACCGATTCACATCTACCCGTTCTAGACCTCTCATGATTTTAAACACCTCTATCATATCCCCCCTCAGTCGTCTCTTCTCCAAGCTGAAAAGTCCTAACCTCTTTAGTCTTTCCTCATAGGGGAGTTGTTCTATTCCCCTTATCTTTTTGGTAGCCCTTCTCTGTACCTTCTCCATCGCAATTATAGCTTTTTTGAGATGTGGCAACCAGAATTGTACACAGTATTCAAGGTGCGGTCTCACCATGGAGCGATACAGAGGCATTATGACATTTTCCGTTTTATTCACCATTCCTTTTCTAATAATTCCCAACATTCTGTTTGCTTTTTTGACTGCCGCAGCACACTGCACCGACGATTTCAATGTGTTATCCACTATGACACCTAGATCTTTCTTGGGTTGTAGCACCTAATATGGAACCCAACATTATGTAATTATAGCATGGGTTATTTTTCCCTATATGCATTACCTTGCACTTATCCACATTAAATTTCATCTGCCATTTGGATGCCCAATTTTCCAGTCTCACAAGGTCTTCCTGCAATTTATCACAATCTGCTTGTGATTTAACTACTCTGAACAATTTTGTGTCATCTGCAAATTTGATTATCTCACTCGTCGTATTTCTTTCCAGATCATTTATAAATATATTGAACAGTAAGAGTCCCAATACAGATCCCTGAGGCACTCCACTGTCCACTCACTTCCACTGAGAAAATTGCCCATTTAATCCTACTCTCTGTTTCCGTTTCTCTATCATATCCCCCCTCAGCCGTCTCTTCTCCAAGCTGAACAGCTCTAACCTCTTTAGCCTTTCCTCATAGGGGAGCTGTTCCATCCCCTTTATCATTTTGGTTGCCCTTCTCTGTACCTTCTCCATTGCAACTATATCTTTTTTGAGATGCGGAGACAAGAATTGTACACAGTATTCAAGGTGCGATACAGAGGCATTATGACATTTTCCATGTTATTAACCATTCCCTTCCTAATAATTCCTAACATTCGGTTTGCTTTTTTGACTGCTTCAGCACACTGAGCTGATGATTTCAAAGTATTATCCACTATGATGCCTAGATCTTTTTCCTGGGTGGTAGTTCCTAATATGGAACCTAACATCGTGTAACTACAGCAAGGGTTATTTTTCCCTATATGCAACACCTTGCACTTGCCCATATTAAATTTCATCTGCCATTTGGATGCCCAATCTTCCAGTCTCATAAGGTCGTCCTGTAATGTATCACAATCCACTTGTGAATTAACATGTCTCCTCCCCCAAGCCTACACACCAATGGATTAGTCTGTTTTGCATAACATTTTCCAATGGGTTGGTATTATTTTATCTCGTATATGCTAATAAGACTACAGTTTTGCAAGTCATATGGTTTCTTATAAGATGACACCCAGAAGGCAGAAGCAAAAATTAATGCTGACTTTTGACATATATTTATATTTTAGATAAAGTTTAGTATACTTTTAGCATTTCAACACCTTGTTCACAGATTTGATCTTTCTGCTTCGTCACAGCCATCAATTGACCCATCTCCATAGAAAACCCCTTGCAGCAACCTTACAGACTTGAAAACAAAGTAATATGTTTGGTGCAAACCCAGCACAACACTCAGGGAACACGATCTCTACTATGAAACATGGTTGTGGCAGCAGCCTGTTATAGGGATATTTCTCATCAGAAGGGACTGGGCATTTGTCAGGATAGAAGGTACAATGAATGGAGAAAAGTATAGGAAAGTCCTTGAGGAAAACCTACTTCTGTCTGCAAGAAAACTGAAAATGGGAGAGAGGTTCACCAGTCAGTATGACAGTAACCCGAAGCACCCAGCCAGAGCTGCACTGGAATGGCTATAGAATAAAAAGGTAAATGTCCTGGAGTGGCCCTGTAAGAGCCTTGACCACAATACAATTGAAAATCTGTGACCTGACTTGGATTACTGTCCAAGGCTCCCCAAAGAATTTGACAGAGCTTGAACAGTTTTTTTTTTTTTTTTATAGAGGAGTAATTTAATATTGACAAATCTAGGTGTACAAAGTTGGTAGAGACCTATCCCTACAGACTGTTACCTGTAATTGCTATCAAAGGTGCTTCCACCAAGTATTGACTTAAGGGGAGTAGAAACTTATGCAGTTATTGGATTTGTTTGCTTTTTTGATATGTATATGCTTTGTCCCTCAATAAAAAAAAAAAAAAAAAAAATTGTTGGCGCTGAAAGTTGTGGAATTGAAAAAACCATCCTCATTTAAATGCATGCAAGTATGATACACTGACACAAACAATGAGACAAATGTTAGACTTTCTATAGCCACTGTGTATTGGAAAAGCAATACCAGTTTAAACAAATAATTATATACTAGAACTGTCTGACATGACATTGTGCAATATATTAATGACCTATTTTTTTTCTGCATCTTCCCAGACATCGTGGAATAATCTATGCCTATGAGTTTACAGTGGACCAGTTGACTGTGGAGAGCATCCTTCCGATCTGTCGTTCCACTTACAATGGCGTGACTGGTTACAACTATAATATTGGTTTGGTGGTTCCATATGACAGCGTTTAGAACGTCTTCTGCCACACATGGCAGATGTTCCCTTGCATCTTTGTGCACATGTATAGCAGCAGTGGAAGAGGAGTCATGGGATGTAGAAGTTAGACTTGTGCAGTTTGACAATGGCTAGACATATCCGGATATGTCAATTACTATTTATACGCTTGCTTATGGATGCTGCTGAATAAGACTGGATAAGCAAATATAGATTCACATGGCTTATGGAAGGACCTCAGTGTGAATTGTTAACAGGGATAGTCAACTCCTGTCCTTGAGTGCTGCAGCCTGTTAGGTTTTCAGGATGTCCATAATGAACATAAGAGATGCATTTGCATGCAGTTGAGGCAGTGTATGCAAATGCGTCTGAGAAGGAATTCGGTATAATGTGCTGCAATGCAGAAGATGAGTCGCAGAAAGACCACAGAGTACCTGAGAGATGGTGAACAGTGTGCTTAGGAGAGGAGAGAAATAATATCCTGCAAAGGATGAATGATGGTAAGTCACCTACCGCTTGATATCTTCAGAGTCGTCATTCCTGCCTCCATAAACCAAGAAAGAAGAACAAATGGAATGAACCACTGGAAGAACTGCTAATTGTGTACTGCACATCTGGTTCTACCATAAATACAACAGGTCTGACTTGTTACTCTAAATTGTAACCAAGCTTAGAAACCAAACTAACAATTGCCATCTCCATATTATTTCTAAAGGCATATTTTCATAAAGTGGAATGCACGAAGAGTTCTGCTGCTAATAGATTTAATATGAAGACTATTTTGTTTAAATAGTTTGTTTATGGAGATGTATTTTGTGCATCAGTGAAATGAGCCATTGTTTCACTGGCAACTACTGCAGTTTTTAATAATTTAAATTCTCAAAATTCTATGTTTTAGTTTTGATTTTGTTTTTTTTGAGGTGGGTATTCACTGGCAGCCAGTGTTCATTGGTATATTTTGTGTGTGGGGGGGAGGGGTTGACCTGACAGTTTTCTCCCCTTCCTTAGTATTTCCAGTTCAGTCAAAACCCTGCCAAGGATGTTTTTCCCTTATTGCATATTCTAACCACGTCCTCCCTCCCACTTATCGATGTTTGGTCATTGTAGTGACGGCCCTGGCCACTTCTGGAACCTTCCAATCATGGGCTCTGAGTCTGGTCACCAGTTATTACCCTTAAGCAATCGCCATAATGCCACCTCTGCCCCTAGCGAGGTGAATTCTATCTCTGTAGCATCCTCAGCTGGCCCAGGGAGTAGAACACCCAACGTGGGGATCGAAGCAGAGACCTTCCAAATGGCAAGGGCGAGCATGTACCACTTGAGATGCCAGGGCAGCCCACGTACATAGGTATTATATATACATCCTTAGGGCAGGATTGACCCCCTGAAATATTTCCAAAAAATCCTGTTCAGTAAATCCATGATAATTTTATTTATGTTAAGTACTGAGATCATGTAATGTCAAAAGGGAAAGCTTATGCTTGTTGAATTGGAGGTAGAAGTCGTCGGAGGTCAGACAATAGAGGAAAGTTATAACTTTGACATACCTCGTGGACAAATCTTGGTTTCTTTTGTAAGATTAAATACAAAAGATGTTTTCCCCACCTCACCCATAGAGCAGCATACTACTGGCTGCATCATTACTAGGGGCTGATTGCAGATAAATATCAGCCCAGGAGGTTTTTTTTCAAAACCGGCCCATGTGCTATCTGTGAGTCACTCCTGTGCTCTCTGTGCATGTGCTTTAACAGCCCCCAAAAGCACACCAAGCTAATTGTTGAAAGGTATATCATGTGACCTGGAATCTGCTAAAATTGAGACAAAAATCTCCAACATAAATTTCACATTTTTCCTAACAAATGAAGAAGAGCACATCCTAGACCAAGGGTGAGCAAACTGAGCTGTAGTCCTCCCTTCAATCCGTGCAATTGGTTGGGCTCCCTACAAATTTGATTATAACTCTGTCTGGATTCCTGGTCTGGTGTTAAAATCTTTTTCCAACCAATCAGCTCTTGAACTAGTTGCCAAGTAATGAGACTGCCACACTGCCAGCCAGCGGCTCAAGCACACACAAAGGTAGTTGCTGTTATGCTGCTTCTCTTGTGCTTATCCAGTGAGTGCCCTCCTAAGCCAGCACTGCGGCATCATTATATACAGCTTTCCCACATGGTGCTAGGGCTGTTGCAAGGGTATTAGACACCTAATGCAAAGCTTATAGGCTTGCATCCCCTAGCCCTACTATCCACACACAATTTAAAAATTATGCATTTGTAATAAGATTTTACATGAAATAAGGACATTCAAAATATTGTCTAATGAAATAAAAATATCATAGCAAGTATACTATGGCTTCAATATTCAAAGCAATTTATTTAGGTAAATTAACCGGGTAAGACTTATCCATCTTACTTACATGGGATATTAAACAGCATGGCTATGCTGCTGAATATTCCCATATTTGGCACTACTTAGCCAGATAAATTATATCTGGCTAGGTTAGACCTGCTGAATGGCAGGCAGGTCAAACCTATCCAATTAACTAGATAAGTGGTCAGACAGTGGCCATATTTATCAGGCTATCTACTTAACCAGATAAGTCACTTATCTGGCTAATTGGTGGCTGCAGAGTATAGCTGGATATTCAGCAGCCACCTCTTAGCCAGATAAACTGAACTTATCTGGCTAAGTAGCATTTGAATATCGGACTCTATATTTACATGCATTGCTGTGGTGCCAACAAGAAAACCTTGCAAAAAAGTAAAAGATACTTGGAAGTCATGACATTAGGTGTATTGTAACACACGTTGGGTGTTGGCTTGGACCTCAGAAAACTGAGTAAACTAAATTACAATCACAATACAGTAAACTTTCCATAGCATAACAGCATTAACTGCCAGAACACAAATAGTAACAACCTTGATTACGAAAAGGCAACACTGCAAATATTACACCAAGCCTAAAACATCTATATGCTTCCCACTAGAAAAACAGAACAAGCCTAGCTGTGATAGATCCCTACACAGAAACTACACCCTAACAATATAACTCATCTCAATCTGACAGAACACAGACCCTAACCAAATACAGAATAACGACACTATAAAGTATAAATAGAAGCTAAACTGGAAACTGCACCAAGTCAGACACTGTGTATGAAAAAAAAATTACTATGCCTCATAAAACATCAACCACTAAAACCAAGAAAAATAAAAAAAACATGATAGCAAAACCATACTTAAAAAAGGAGAAATATTTATAAACAGCCGATGAATAGAATATCAAATAATTTAAAAACTCATAAATGTTTTAAAAATGTTTTTTTATGGGTGTTTGGGAGACACATCAAATAACACCCAATAATTAAAACTAGCAAGGATTAAAAAAATATATATCCCTTGCTCTCCAAACCTGGGAACGTTAGATTTCCAGACATCCTGTCGTGGATTAGCAGGAGAAAATTGTGATGCACAAACTCACCTTTCTCCCTCTCTCTCTCTCTCTCACACACACATGTACAGAGGCAGGCACTCTCTCTCTCTCACACCCTGCATGCAAGCACCTATACAATCTCAGAGCCTTGCAGTGTCCATGTGTATGTCATTCTTGGGATAGGCAGCTGGAAATCCATCTACTCCTTGGGATCTTGCCAGGTATTTGTGAACTGGCTTGGCCACTGTTGGAGACAGGATATTGGGCTTGATGGACCTTTGGTCCGACCCAGTATGGCAAGTCTTATGTTCTTAAGCACCTTTTCACTCACTCACACACACACACACACACTCTCTCTCTCTCTCTCACACAATCTCTCACACAATGTCACATGCAGGCACCCTTTCACTCACACACATACAGAGGCAGGCACCTATACAAACACACGAAGGCACCCTCTCACACAATTGTTCCTCTCTTCACTTTCTTCAGCCTCGCTTCGCTTTCTGTTTCAGCCCTGCCGGCCTGATCCCCACCAGCAGCCGCAGCCTCATTTTTTTTTCAGCCCCACCATCCTGATCTCTGGTGGTGGTTGAGGCCTCACTTCTCCATTTCGGCCCCGCTGGCCTGGTCTCCGGTGGCAGCCTGCAGTCTTTCTCTTTTCTTCTTCAGCCTGGGCTCTGGCCCCGGGCCACAGCCTTTCGTCTCATTCTTCAGCCCTGCTGGCCTGGACTTCAGCAGTGGCTCCTCTGAGCCCTTCATTCTGTACTCTCCAGCGTGCGAGGATACTGCACAGCAAACAAATGGAGAGGTCCCACTGCCACCTCTCATCATGTGACCAGTCCCACCAGGGCCTACCCAAAGCCCCGAGAGGCCAATCCACCTGAGTAGTACACTCCATACGAGAACATCCCTGCTGTTTTTATTACAGAATAGCAAACTATTCATTAATGTCTTGTAGTCATATGTGTACCACAGGCTCAGTGACTGCAAAACGTATTGCTTGAGAGGAGAGAGTACAATGTTGACTGGAAGGATTTTTTGTTTGTTTGTTTTCCAAATAATGTTATATAAAAGAAGGGGCCTGTGGTCTCTCATGCAACATAACTTTCTTGGATAATTTTTATGTTGGTTCAATCAAAGCTATCACAACTTGCAAAGAATCCAATTTAAAAAAAAAATTGACATTCTAAAATGTAGGGAAGAAAAAGGTAGGCGAAGCAGAGTTTTATTGAGATGAATATATTACCTTTTATGTAAATTTCTGCTTACCTGTAGGAGTCCTTTGGTAAATCAGGCATTGTCCTGTATATTCTGAGAGTTTGTGCATCCAAAAAATACCTAAGGAGCTGTAACTTATATATCACTGAATTAAATTCTTTTTACAGCACACCTCTTCAGAATAAAGCTTGATTTTAGTAGAAGCCTTGGTTCTCTTAGTAATTCTTCAGTATTTGAAACAGCAGTGCTGTACACAGCAGATTCATTTATTAGCATTGCTTGGCTGCGAGGAAGGCAGATGGCTGGAATACCTGGATTTTCAACAGAAGCAGGGAGACCTGATGTTACCGGCCCATAATGACCCCTGGCTCAGCGCCCACTACTTTAGGTTACCCCTTCACCTTGTTTGCTGCAGCTTTTACTGCAGCCACCAGTGACCAATCTAAGAACAGTGCTATTCAGGTCCGAGGATGAGCCATGCAGTGCCCAAATTCCCCAGGTGGTTCTTGCAAAGCTTTGAGAGCAGTACAGTCGTTCAAGCGCTGCATGGCTCACATCTTCAGACCTGCACAGTGCTGGAAGCCAGTCACTTGTTCCAGGGCAGCCCCTTCAGCAGTGGGACTGGCAGGCAGCATTTCTGCTGCCGCATAGAAACCTGTGATGGGTGGTGAGCTATATATTGGACAGTCACAGCCCTGGTTTATTAAGTGAAATGACTGCAAGCAATGTATGCCTTATGAAAAGGACTGGCCTCTCGGAGCCTGATTTTCAAAGCGACTTGCATGCATTTTAGTGGTGCTTTGAAAAATCAGCCGAGAACCAGTGCACGTAAACATCTGCACATACCTGGATTAATGCATACTTTTACCCACTGGGAGTAGGCAGTCCAGAAGGTGGTGTTGGGATGGGGGTATGACTTAGCATATTCTTTTGTATTTTTAAAAGTATGCATGTAAGTTACAATGCACAAGTTATAGCCTGCTTGGAACAGGTGTAACTTTGTGTATGGTCAAGTCCATACACAAACAGTGTCAAAACTGAAAACATAAATGCACTTTGATTTAATAAAATCAGGTTTTTTTTAAATCTTTAGGTTCAAATTTGACATTTTATTCTAGTACAAACATGTTTCCATTGTGCATGCAGTGGTCTCATTGAAAATATCAGGATCTTGTCAGCAATAAATCTGGACCAACTTTTGTACTGGAGCAAAATGATGATAAATCTGGCTCTTAAAGTTCTATATATGAGAGTCTCATTTGTAGAAAACTAGTTGGCTAGTAAATAAATAGTTTGGGGTGAAGAATAAATCCTTTCATGTGCCAGTCCTGTAAAGCAGCTCTAAATCAGTACAAAGCAATCTGACCTACAGGCTTTGTGGCACATTTTGTGCCTTTCTGTTGCTGAAATCTTAAATCTGCCCATATATATAACTTGTATGAGAGTGAGTCTCTTTTTTGATTAGGTTAAAATACTAAGAAATCTTGTCATCTGTTTGGATGGCCATCGTGTTCACACACCATGAGTGTCATTCCAATAAAAATCTTTGCCTCACTGCTGTCTAAGTTTTTATTAGGGATAGTTAAATTGATGTTTCAGACACAGAGATGAGATTTTATTTGTTTCTGTGAGCCAAACCAGAGAACAACTGACAACCCAGCTTAAGACTCAAACTTTGTACACCCATCAGAAAACTACCAAGGACACATCCCGCTAAGACAGTAAAATTCTCATTATGAGCCAGTAAGGATTATGGTGAGGTTTTCTGTGCTAGCCAGTCAGATGATGGTTTACATCAGATGTTCTCAGGATTTGTCTCTTTCCTATCTGAACCACATCCCTGAGAGGCATGCTGGATCAGACCAATGGTCCATCGAGCCCAGTATCCTGTCTCCAACAGCAGCCAGTCCAGGTCATTTAAAAGTATTCAGTTCATAGATAATCCATGCAGCACTACTGGAAATAATGCAGTTTATAGTGCTGCATTTGTTCATCTATCTGCAGAGTCACCAGTTGCAGCAGGAGCCATTTCAAAGGCAGCAGAAGTCTGTGATGAGTTATTGTGCGTTGCTGAGTATGTGTGGTAGTGCTTTAGAAACTGGTAGGAGTGATTTAAGGTGCTCAGACAAGAAGCCCCTCAATATTTGTTTAATTTATTGTATAATGATTTAAAGCAAAAAAAACAAACAAACCCCAACCCTCATGATTATCAAGTCTGAGGCCATTTCAGATCATAGGATTTAAGTGATTTTTAAGGAATTGAGGATGTGTATGTGTAATGGGTCAGACACACCCAGGGGCAGAGATGTGAGGTAGTCTAATAGCAAAGAGTTAGCAGTCTCCAGGGCCAATAGAAATCCATTTCTTAGTGTCTAACAGATTAATCCAGAACCAGTGGGTTATGCACCTCTACCAACAGATGGAGACTGAGCAAAGCTGACATCACAGTACAAGTACCCTACAGTGACATCAGCCCACCAGTCTTCTCTTTCTCCAGCAGATGATGAACATGAGTCTCCCTACTGGGGATTTTTAAAGTTTAGGAGAAAAGAAGGAAATTAATTTGCCCCGCTCTCCCGTGGTGATACCTTATGGTCCCTCCCTTAGTTGAGAATTCCTGAGGTGATTTCCATGATCCCTCAGATGAGGGCCTTGGTCCAGTAGCTGGATTTTTAGCTGGCATGGACTCAACTGTTAAAACTCATCTGAAAGGCAAGTGGGTGCAGGACTCTGAATGCTGCAGTGAAGGTAAATACCCTCTTCCCCCCCCCCACAGCGAGACAATGCTTGTTCTCAATCGGGAAGGGCTGAGCTCAGGTAAAGTTTAAAAAAAAAATTCTTGAGAAGAGAAGGGGAGCTGAGTAGAGATTCCTCCCTCTCCCTCTTGGTCTGTATGCTCAACGAGCCATCCGGCGGCCGTGCCTGCCTCTGTTGGTGTTCGGGAGTCAGAGGGCAGCCTGGTGAGTTGAGCAGCCCTTGTGGCTAGGCCCTGCTCTGAGGCTTGGCTGGTTCGCTGCATGGTACACACACACACACACACACACACACCTGAACTGTGTTTCTGAAAATTATTCAATCAGATCTGTAGTTGGGTATTCTTATGTTGAACTTAAAATCTGAATTGAAATTGAATTTGGTTATGAAGAAGAGAGTTGAGGAACCCCAAGAACCTATCACTTTGCATATATTTTTTTTTCAGACTAGTCTCTGGTTTAAAGTTGCAGATTGAGCAGAGGGCAGAAATGATGCTAGGATCTGAATTCTGTGATATATAGAAGAAAAAGGGAAAGATGCTTCTGGTTACCTTACACACAGAAACATAAGCTCAAGGATAAGGGCTCATGGTGTGAAGTTGGAAGGAGGGAGACTTGAAGGACATTCTACTTTAGTGAGAGGATGGTGGATGCTTGGAATAACCTACAGCGGAAGTGATAGTAGCCAAAACTTACAGAATTGTAGCATGCCTAGGACAGAGAGAGAGTAGTGGTAAGGGCAAAGGAGGAAGATAATTAAGTGGGGTTAACTGGGCAGATTGGGCGAGCCAAGGAAGCCTGATCTTCCAGGTGCTATTGCCTATTCTTTCACTGTTACGTTACTATGATAAAAGGCAATTTACTCAGAATATGCTGGCTGGGATGTTGTTTGGAGCTCAAGGACTCCAATGGGTGGGTGCTTGATAAATTCCTAATAATTGTAGTCCAAGCTTAGAATTCTAAATGAGACAAACTCCTAAACTTTAGGAACTCAAACATCGGCTCTGACTATGTCTTTGTAAGATCATGGGCAAGTCACTTTGAGCCTTTGAAATCTATATTCAGCAGGTTTGTCCGTTGACGTTTGGGACTTAGCTGGAAAAAACAGAGATGTTAAATTTCTTGCTCCTCACAGTTAAGTCTGGTCATGGTGAAGAGTGAGTCTAAAATTATCCAGGTAAGCTTATCTTGTTAACTTTAAACTTAAATCATATAAAGGAATCCAAAAATGCCTTGTTCGTACAAACATATAAAACAAAAAAACTGAAGCAAGTAATCGCTCATGCACTGACTATTGATATCATACATGCGAGGCTAGAACCTCCACAAATTCCTGTTGTAAATCATCAGAACTTGACAGCATCATATATAGTCTAATCATGTGCCACCATGTCAATGAAAGTCCTTTCAAACCAAATTTATTTATTTTTTCTTTTTGCAAATAAACATTCAATTTATTGAACTCAATGCAAAATACCCAAAGGCCCAAACCTCACTGAAGGAAGCCAGTGCACTTAGCTGATGGATCAAGCGTGCAATAGTCTTCTGTAACATGATGGAAGTTGGGAACCACTAAAAGCTGAAGAACGCTGGATGCACTGAAAACAGCTATACATACACCCGGTACTGGCAGTTTACGCATTCATCAGGGGCCACAGGAAACCATTAAGATATATCTAGACTGCAGACTTATAGTACTCTGTAACTTTCATCACATTACAGAGGTCTCTTGCACACTTGATACATCAGCTAAGTACTTCACTAAAGTTTGGGCCTGAGTATTTTGCATTAATAAACTGGACATTTTTATTTGCAAAAATAAAAAAAATATTTGGTTTAAAAGGACATAAGTATATGTGATGCTGCCAAATGTTTGACGACTTACACAAATTTGTTGAGGTCTAGCATCCCATGTATGATACCAAGATTCAGGGCATGAGAGACACACCACCTGCTGTTGTTTTTTTTGTTTTGTAACTTTAAACCTAACCAGATATGTTCAGTAGGTTTTGTTTCCTGCCACCTATCTGGAAGAGAGTTAGCTGGCTAAGTTGACCTGGTTAACTTGCCACTCTCTGCTCAGTATTGATCTCTGTCTTTTGGCTTAACAGCCTAGTACTTAGGTGATCTAACCCAAAAGTCACACCTCCATCCTAACAAGTTAAAACGTGTTTTGAAAGCAGTTTCCAAAACAGATAATGCAATAAACAGGAGCTGAAAAGCAGAAGGAGCTCTGCCCTCTGTGAGATGCCTGAGTAATATTTAAAGGAGGAGACACTTTCCTTTGTTTTGCAGATGATGGGTTATTGAAAAGGGTCTACACAGCTAACCTAGGGCTGCTACCCATTCATTACAAAATCATTAGAAGTTTCACCAGCATGCATGAAGAATATTTTTTTTTCAATTCTCTTAAAATTTGATCTAATAAAAATAACAAGCAACAATCCTCAGTAAAGAAGGCATTCATGGGCAGTTAATGCATGGTGCAGAGATTATTTTTATGTAAAAGGGGCCCCATCAGTGTCAAACTTCAGAGTGGCTTAGTGTCCAGTTACAGACCCAAGCAGGATCATGAGCTAGTTTATCATCAGTATTCCCTGATGTCTTTTCAACATAACAACCATATCCTAGACAGAGGTGGGACATGTTAACATCACTGCTTTATCCTCTGGAGCAAAAGAAAAAGATACTCCTATCATTCCTGTAGCTAGCTCTAGATCCTCCTGGATCTAAAATGCATTGTCCAGTTAAAGGTGGCTTCTCCCTGCTGACAATAAGCCATTTCCGATAGACAGTTCTATTTTCTTATCCAGTTATAATTGGTAGAAATCCTGGAATGTAAGTTTAAATGCCCTCTACCTCCTGACACTATCTGACCTTGGGTTTTCAGATTACCTAACTGTATAACCACAAAGTTCCTTCTGTCCTTTGCTAGTTTGGGTGCTTTCCTACTATCCAGCAGTGCTACACAACCATCCCAGGGGTTGCTGAATTGTGCATTTTTACCACAGTGCCTTGATAATTTAATGAATTGGACCCAGAGGCTTGCAGCCAGGGCTGTGTGCCCCTCCCATGGCCTTGAATTTGTGTTCAGTACTGTATCTGGTTTTTGAGGAAATCGGCAACACAAGCAAAAGTTATTACTGGTAAAAGAGGTGTTTGATTAAATCATTTTTCCTGTGCAGTGATTTTAAATTTTACAAAGCAATTAAATCCACAACCCAAGAAAATAATGAGGTCAACCCTAAAACATGGCCCTGAAGTAACTGGCAACATCTGTCTTTCCTCCTTATTTAAAATCATAGACGGCAATGTTAATGGATGGAAAATGATAATATTTCTTTATTTGGACCATGTAGTAAAAGTGTGTCAATGACTGATGGAAAGAAACCTTGAAAGTGAACCAATCGCATTTCTCTGTCTCCACTCTGGTGAGTAAATTTCCGGGAAGCTTTCCATAGCACTAAGTAATAAGAAAGACTGCAGAATCAGCAGAAGACTGTAATTAATTGAAGCAATGTTCTTTTACCTAATACTAATTGGTTTAAATGAAACCGCACATTGCCAATAAAAATTCTCTGTGAAAGTCAGGTATTGAATATTGCTACTAAAAGCCAAAGCATGATGTGTTTGAGCTGCGGGAGTTAGCACAGGATTGGAGCACTAGCTGCTGGTTTATCTGCACACGCTCTACGGTTCAGTTTGTGAATACAGTGGGGTCAGTTCAGATCCCTGGCTGACATCCCATGTAAAGGGAATCAGGTGGACCTTCATTTTCCTCACCCATGGGCATGGGTCCACATCACGTTGCAGGCCAATAACTGGAATAGCAGGGGCTTTGCAGGTCAGGATTAAGATCCATAATCAGAGCTTTGTGGGGGATCTCAGTACTGAAATAGTAGAGGGTGCTGCACCGTCAGGACTGACGTGCATTGGCAGAGCAGTGTGTGTGTGTAGTAGGCCTTGGTGCTGGAACAGAAGGGCTGCTGCAGCACAGGATTGAACTGTATTACACAGGTAGCTCCAGGGGTGGGGACGGAAAGCTTGGGAGGGCCCCCATAGATAAGGAGCTTGTCCACCAAGCTGAACCCAACCCTCACCCCCACCCCCACCCTGTAATCTGGCTGGTGCACTTTCATTGGTTGGAGGGAAAAGCACTTGGTGCTTGCCCACCCTGTCATACACCTTGTCCCTTCTATGGTCCCTTATACAAACATTTCTGGAGCCACTGTTGGTGCACTGTCAAGCTGTATGAGGCTCTCAGTACTGGAATAGTAGGGATACTGCAGTTTAGGAATTAGGTGCATTGGCAGAGCTGTGTATGGTGGGTACCTCAATACTGGAATAGCTGGGGTCCTGCAGCTCAGGATTGCGGTGCATTGGCAGAGCTATGTATGTGGGACATAACAGGGCTGCTGCATCTCAGGCATGAGGTGCACTGGCGATCTATGTGTGAGAGTCTCAATTGTGGAACAGCAGGAATGATACAGCTCAGGAGTGAGGCATATTGGCAGAACTGTGTGTGGGTTATTTTATTTATTTTTATTTTTGGTTTTTTATATACCGATCTTCTTGCATTGGATGCAAATCAAACCGGTTTACAGTGAAACAATAAACTTGCCTAAGAGCATTACATGGAACGAAGAACATAGTACAAATAAGAGAGCTTGTGAGCATTACATAGAACGAAGAATATTTAAAAAACTTTTGGCAACAAGGTATTAAAAGTAAACTTCTTATACAAGATGTAAGCAAAAAAGCCATCAATGTTAAAACGAAATCAAGCGTATAATAGTCTCGATTGAGATGGAGAACAGGGGGGGGGGGGGGGGGGAGTCGGAGGGCGGACGCAGGGAAGGTAATAGTGGAAAGTGGATGGGGGGACAGTGGATCATGTACAGTGTTAACCTCTCCTGTGTCTGGCATTAATATATCCCTTCCTTAATGAGCATAGAAGAAAAAAAATCATACAAACATATTTAAAATGAAAAAGCATACTACAACTGAGTACTTTTAACCAGCATAGAAATCCAGTCATGATTAGTCCTGCTTAAATGCAAGGTCCTGGAGTTCACTGCTATTATGAAATATCTAAGGTAATAAGGTTTTAATGCTCACCTACACACATTGGATGATAATGTCACACCCAAAGGCATTGCAGTAGCTAATATCACAACTTTAATTATGTCCAGCCTTCTAACCACTTCATATTTGAGTAACAACCGTGGGAAATGGGTAATATTGCAGGTCTTGGGTGGAGTTCTGATGTATGAACGTTTAGAATAATAATTCTTTTAAAACTACAGTAAAGAAATAGGAAAGCCTGCTCATTTCTGTTTTTTGACTGTCCAAGAGGCAGTCACCTTTAAGGAGCACTACAGCAGAGCAGGCCTCAGCCTCCCACAGTAGTGCGGAGCATTCTGACACATCACAGTTCACCTGCTGCAGAACAAGCTTGGGTGTACCTGGTAACAGGAAGTAAGTTTTAAGGCAAGATAGTTTTAGGATTAGCTTAGATTTTACAATGTATTGGCCAGCAAGGCCTCAGATCAGTAGACAAGAAGCTGTCATGAGCTTTCGACACAAGTTCACTTTTTTTAAGGAACAATCCACTGGTTTTTCAGATTCTTTCCGTTGTTCCCCTCAGTGCCGTGGAATGCTTTATTTTTGGAACATAGCCAAACTACATCTCACACTTCTTATTCTGTGAAGCGCATTTGATGCCAGTTGGATCCAGTGAGTATGACATGATTTGTGACTCTTTCAGAACATGGCTACAGTGCAACAGCATCAAGAATCCTACCAGTGGTTGCTTGACCCCCAACATTTTACCAAGAAAGGAAAAATACTGAACAAAAACTTAGACATAGAAAGAAGGCCCAAAGAATCAAGATCTAAGGCAGGTTGCTTGTTGGAGGAATTTAGGCATTAGGCTTAAAAGAGCTGGGACTGCAGCTCCCCTTCCAAAAAAAGAGCAGGGGCACTGCCTTTCTCGGGCTCTGGAGGGATTTTTATTTTTTACCGGTTTTATTGGGGCTGGAGCTCCTTTAGATGTAAGCAGCCAAGGAGAGCCTGTGGGACCTGAAGTTTATTTCCAACCAGCTGCGAGAAGGGGCCTGCAAGAGTAGTGGGGAGACCAGAGGGCCGGAGGCAAGCCTTGAACCAAGAAGATCTGGCCGGACTGTGGCACTGTAAAGAATGACCATGCAGGAGGGGAGGAGGGAGATGGTGGCATCAGGCCTGGTATCCGGCCAGAGAGCCCAGAAGTAGTGGTGGGACTTTGTGGTACAGCTCCCGCCGAGATCAGCTCTCCCAAAGTGAAATTATAGCTGGACTATCTTGGCAGGGTGGGGGGTCCTCTAAAGCACCAGGTCTGGGGTAATTGCCACCAGTTCACATCACCCTCCCTGCCAAGAATAGCCTTGAGCCTATGGGGAAACGCACAAATGAAAAGCAGGTCAACCAGATCATATTCTATCAAAATAGAGGACATTTTTAGGAATGTGCAGTTGAAAATGTTTTGTTTGCAGTTTTTTTTTCATTTTCTTTTATATAATTTCATTTTTTGCTTTCTTTAAATGTTTTCGTGCAAGTAAAAACCCATTTAGTGTGCAACAAATCATTTTAATGCACACTAAAGGTTTTAATACACACAAAATTAATTGCATTTGCAGATGATCAATTGTGTATGTGCATATTTCAATTAGTGTGCACACAAAAAAAAGAGTATTTTGCTATAAAATTTCAAGTGTTACGCTCCTTTCAAATCAGTGGTGTTTAAGCTGTGAAAAAGGCAGAGCAAAATCTGTGAATTTGGAATCGGCTGGATTTAGAGCGGGGGTGGGATTGGTGCTTTCATGTCAGGCCCCAAAAAAGGGGAAGGGCGAGGGTGGGCGTCAATGATTCAAAATCGGCATTAAAAAGCATTAGATGGATATCAACAAAAAATTGAAAAGTTACACAGGGAAATAACACAGATCACAGAGTAGAACAGTTTTGGTTCCAAAATAAAACTTAGATGCCTTGAAACAATGGCAAATGTGATTTGTTGAACTTCAGTAGTTCATCAGTTTAACCCACTGCAAACCACTTATATACAACACAATCTTGGGTTTATGTCTTCAGCTGGGGCGCAAAGGAGGGTAGGGAGCTACCCATCTACCATACAGGGAATGGGCCTGGTGGTGGGCGTAAAAACTGTGTTTGGAATTGGAAATAGCTTGGGACAATCATAGCATATTCAGAGGGATGGGAAGAGATGGTAGGAGCTCAACGATGGCTTGCAGTATTGTAACAGGAAAGGAATATGGGGAGACTTGGTGCGCCTTACTGTTTGCTATCTGCCGTTAGGTTCTGTTTTTCCTTTTTTAGTTTTTGCAGGCCTGTATTGTTTGAGTGGTTTATTTAACACGGTTAAAGAACTTTAACGCTTCTAGGTCAAGCCAGTTCTAGGTTGCGACTGCTTTCAAAAGTCAAATGGTAGTAGGCAAGTGATAAAATGACCCCAAAATGCTTTCTAGTGTTGTCTTCTCCATGTGGAGCTCTGTACAGACCGGATAATGGGGTGCCTACTGTTTCTTCCCTTTCCCTGCCAAACTGCTCAAAAATTGCAATTAATATTGTGGTTTAAAGTTCTGCCTCAGCCTGCAAAGGATGTGGAGTACAGGCTGGGATTTTTTTCTTGCTGCCATCTGCTTGCTTTCCAAATGATGGATGAGGAAATCACTTATTAAAATAGGAGACTGGCCTTGTATGCAGGGTTTACATACTAAGGGTTGACAAGTGAAGGCATGATAAGAGTGATTAATTGGGCTTTTGATACACATGGGAATAAGTATTTGATTATTAGATGAGAGCAGTGAATGTCAACTTTCCTGAGTGTCAATGCTGTAATCACCTAAGTAAGGTGTACTTAAACGAGAGGTAACGCAGATCAGTTTGTGACTATATGCGTATACTTAAAAACTGGATGATAGATTAACAAGTGTACTTAGTGGGGAGTTGACATAGAGTTTAGGGGCTGCACCCGTGCTTGCTTTACTCATCAACCCGCCATTAGGGGAATGTGTGCAGAAGGGGTGGGTGTTTGTATGGCTAAGAGCACGCTTTCCTTACACTCTCCTCCTCACACCTTCCATATGGTCCTCATCTCCTCCTGATGTATATGGGTGGGCAGACCCTTTCTCCCTCCTTACCTCTCTGTCTGTGTTTGGGGGGGGGGCAGTGAATGGGGGTGTGCACTTTGTCCCCTCCCATTACTTTGTAGCTGCCTCCTCCTCCCTCCCCTGTGCTTGGAGTATATGGGAAGGGAGGGGAGCCGTGTGTGTGTTCCCTTCACATTCTCCACAGAGGCTCTGTCTCTCCCTCACCCTCTCCCCTTTCTCTTCCTGCCCCACTTCCACCCCATATGTGTGGATATGGGTAGGGATCCTCTCCTCTGGGTGTGGGCAGGGAATGGGAGGAGAGGAAGAAAGTATGGGTGATTAGTGGTGTGGGATGGAGTCTGCACCCAGTCCTTCCTTCTGGCTCTCTCCTCCTCCTTCCTCCTTTTGTGAGGGGAACGTGGTGTAGATAATGTGTAGGGGAAGGGGCAAGTGTGTCCCCCAGCCATACAGATTTTCCAGCTCGCTTTCCACTTTCTCCCTGTCTCCTCACGTGTGTGTGTGTGTGTAGGAGAGCTGGTGGTGTAAGTGGAGTGTGTGTGTGTGTGTGTGTACACTTATTCCCTCAAGTCCTTGCACTTTGTAGCTGCCTCTTCCCCCCTCCGCTTCTGTGTGAAATGGGCAGGGTAGTAGTGTAGGTGGAGTGTGTGGAGATGGTGTGGGTACTCTTTCCCCTTCTTTTCATCTGTCTACGAATGGGGGGAGAGTGCAGGGTGAAGTGGTGGGGTCTCTGTAGGGGAGGGTGTTGTGTGGGTGGTGGGGTAGATGCAGTCTTTTCCCTCCCTTCCCTGTGTGTTTGTTGAGAGGATAGCAGTGTAAGAAGGTACGGTGTATGGCTGGGAGAACTCAATTTCACACGCTCCAATTTCTTCGTCTCTCCTCACCTCACCCATGAGTGGGATACGGGTGGGTGGGTGATGGCAATGTGGGTGGGACGCGGCTGTGTGTGGTAGGAGGTGGTGGCAGCGGCATGGGTAAGATGCAGAGGTGGGTGAAGAGTGTCTGGTGATGGTGTATGGAGGAGATATTGGTGAGTGGGATTGTGGGCGCACACGTATGGGGAGGTATTGGGATGTGAGATTATTTGTATGTTTGTGAGTGGGGAAGTATTGGGGTTTGGGATTATGTGCATGCATGAGGGAGGTTTCGGGGTGGGGGAGTGGGATTGTGTGTGTTTAGGGGTGGGGGAGGGTGGGTGTGTGCTCACGCCTGCACTTTTTTTTCCCCCCTTTTCCCTCCTTTTAACAATGACTTTTCCTACTCTCTCTTCTTTCTCCTCCCTCAGCCCATTGCAATGTTCCCTTCTCTCCCACTCCCTACACCCTCTTATCTCCCCTTGGGTCACTTTCGTCAGCTGGTGGGGCCTGGGAATCACCAGCAACCAATCTGATTCCGGCGCCACAGCCCACCCTGATGCTTTTTCTTCTGCTGGTGGGGGCTGGGTCACCCCACCATTGCTTCTCTTTTGCTCTTCATGCAGTGGCTGTGCTCTCCCTCAGTCCCGCCCCCAGTAGCTCCAAGGGAGCATTGCTATGCTCGCACCAGGATGATCATCCTGATTGTTCTGTTATGTACATGATATCCTCCTTCTAGTGGACCCTGCTGGGGCTTTTGGCTTCAGTGAATGCCAGCCAATAAGTCTTGTGGTAGTAACGACCTGCGTGTCGGTGGGCATGGGACCCTGTTCTAGCAGAAAGGATTTAGACCATGACATAGGGGTGAAGGCAGATAGGCATCTCTGCAGTTTAGCTAAGGCCAAAGTGTTTTTAGCACAGGGGAACGATCCTGTAACCTTGGTAGTATGCTTAGCCGGCACCAGTGAGATCGGTATACTCACTTTTGGATTGTGGAAAGCCTAAAGGAAAATTTAATATAAAAATTGGAGATTTGTGATCTGCTGTGCCCAGAGCCATAATCACCTGAGCTGGAAGAGACACGAAACGTCTCTGGGTTAGTGCAAAGCTGGGACACTCCTGCTCCCACTCCACGCTCCCAGTGCGCTGATCCTATAGAAACACTGGTAACTGCTATTAAATTACTTATTGCCCAAGGACTTTCAAAAGCCACTGAGAATGTGACTGCATGTTTGAGTTCATAGGAGGAGGACGTGCTGTTACAGGGTGATATCTGGTTTCTAGCACCAAACTCTCAAGTTTCATATGTACTACTGTCCCCAAGAATGCTTTCTGCACATAACAACTCAAAGCATTCACTATAGCAGCTCATATGTCCCAATGTCACCCAACAAAATGACATAATCAAAGTCTGGCCAAGTAATTGCGTTACTATTGAGCTCCTAAAGAATCCCTGCTCTTTATTATAGAAAGAATATATTATTTCTGCAAGATATGCAGTAACCCCAATGGTTAAACATACAATAGGAGTACATTGTCAATAAGCTGCCTAATTTACTAAGTATGCCTGTATTTTTCAGACCACAAAAACTTACCTGATCTTCAAACACAAAACTACCTGTAAAGATTAGAAGTTCGGGTGGCTATGTGGTGAAAACGTACGTGCATGCTTTGTCGTCTCCAATGGGAGTATAAAGTGTGCGCATTGACTATGCACATACATTTTTTGAAAGTTCAAGGTACACACCCAGTTTTCTTCCTTATGTTGGGCAAATGGTAAAACTTCTTTTTACTGCAGCAAACCATAGCATTGGTATGAAACTACACTTCTGCATTAGCTAAAAATCCACTTCAATGGGTTCAGCCATTCTGCCTGGGTAAACCTGGTTTTATTACAAATGTTCCTAACCAGGACCTTTTGAAAATTCACCCCAGAGTGGCATATACAGTGCAATCATAGCAAAACTATTTAGCCTGTGGACAAATAGTGTTTCTGTGCCATCAGGGGGCATTTTCCACTCTTTAGCCTCTTCTTCTCTTGCCAGTCAGTGTCAGTTACAGAATGGGATGGTATCCATGTTTAGGAAACGGACATGCATCTTGGTCTCGATGCTGATGGTTTCCCAGATCTGGAAAAGTTTTCAGAAACAAGTTAACTACATAGTGCTATAACTCAGCAAAGAAACTGCTTGGGATCTCAGTCTGGAGCATATGGAATAAGAAGAGAAATCAAGACAACACATTCAGTAGGTACTGGATCGTATTCTGTTATTGTTTTTGTCTTCACAGTCTCCACTTGGTGGAAGCTGTTCCATCTAGCTACCATGCTTTCTGTGAAGAAATAGTTTCTAATGTTACTCATGCGTCTACCCCCCCCCTTTTGAGTTTCATCTCATATGGTTTTTGGTTCGGACCTTGCACCATTTTGGTGGCTTCTCTGGACTTCCTCATAAGAACATAAAAATTACCATAATGGGTCAGAGGAAGGGTCCATCAAACCCAGCATCCTGTTTCCAACTTTGGCCAATCCAAGTCATAAGTACCTGGAAGGATCTCAAAACAGTAGATAGAGCCCATGTGGCTAATTCCCAGGGATTAGTAGTGGCTTTCCCAAAGGCTATCTGGTTAATAACAGTTTATGAACTTTTCCTTCAAGAACATGTCCAAACTTTTTTTTAAACCAAGCTATGTTAGCTGCCTTTACCACGTCCTCTAGCAATGAATTTGAGAACTTAATTGTGCATTGAGTGAAAAAAAATTTGATTTATTTTAAATGTGCCTCTTACTAAATTCATGGTGTCCCCTAGTTTTTGCATAATTTGAAAGAATAAATAACTGATTCACATTTACCTATTCTATTCCACTCACCATTTTATAGGCCTCTTATCATATCATATCCTCCCTCAGCTGTCTCTTCTCCAAGCTGGTCAGCCCTAACCTCTTTAGCCTTTCCTGTAAGGGAGCTGTTCCATCCCCTTTAACATTTGGCCATTCTTCTCAGCACCTTTTCCTCAACTTCTTTTGGAAGGTCAGGCTCAAGAATTGGACATAACACTCCAAACAATTTCTCATTAATGTCCTATACAGAGGCATTAGCACCTCCTTTTTATTCTACTAGTTATGCCTCTCCCAATGTACATAGCTTTCCTTTGGCTCTGGTTATTGCCTTGTCATGCTGTTTTGCTTCCTTCAGATCATCAGATTTGAACATCCTGAGGTCTGTCTTCTGCTTGGCACATAAATTCCTCACCCTGTCACATCCTCCTCCCTTGGAATATTTGCACAGTAAATGCATGATTCTGCAATTATTTTTGCATTGTCTTAAAATAGTAAAATGTTGACTTGATAGTGGTGCATTTTTTTTTAAATATTGCACTATAGTAGGGGTAGTTAACTCCAGGCCCTAAATGCTGCAAGCTAGTTGAATTTTCAGGATGTCCACAATGAATATGCATAAGATTCATTTGCATGCAATGGAAGTGCTACATGCAAATACATCTCATGAATAATTCAGTAAGGGTTTCTTGAAATCTGATAGGCTTTCAGAACTCAACTAGAGTTACCTACCCCCTTCTTTTAACAGTATATGTTTTTCAAAACATAAGTGATATTTTACTGTATAATAACCATTCCTTCCAGCCTGTTTAGGGAGTCAGACTATAGGTAGAGCCATGACCATTAGAGCTTCACCACCAGGACTGAGCCTTGATGTTTCCAGTGATATGGTGAAGAATAAAAGTTCAAAAGTCAAAAATGTTTCAAAAGTAACCAGATCTACAACTGACACTATGAATTCATCTCTGACCTTGAGGAAGTCTTCAAAAGTGATTCCTTCATATATCTGATCTGGCTCCTGATAAAATTAATACAAAAGTAAAACAAATAGTTAAATCCATTAACAGAACTCTCAAGACATTCTTGAATATGACTCAACAGCTACAAATAATTGCTGTGTACAGAACCAAAGAGAACAATGTGCTTAGATTGTACAACTGAAAGTCACACTCACCCTTAGGAAAATACAATTTTACATATTCTTTAAATGTTAAGCGAGCTTGCCTGTCCTTGTCCTGTATTTTCTTGTTTCTGCCAGTTTCTCAGTACTGACAAATCTGGGAACTTTCCAACTATGCCCTGGAGACTGCGGAATTCTAAAGGACTTGCCAGGTCTTTGGGCCCAGGCTGGAAAACTCAGGGTGTTACAGCAAAAGCAGGCCTGCAAAATTAAGAAGCCACATGGGCAGGGAGGAGGAAGAGGAACAGTAGGCCCAGTGTACAGAAGTTACACAAAAAGGTGCGCGCACACAGGGGCAAGCTCCTTTGTGTGCTCTTTTGTTCCTGCACAAGGTGCGCACTCTTCCATCTCTCCAGGTAGATGACATCAGGGGCGGGGTTAGCAGTGCCCCTGTCGGATGGAGAAACAAGCAGGCAGCTGGAAATGGCGACTAAGTCAGCAGTCACCTGGAATTCTGCACTGCTGCGGCTCTCTCAGTCACAGCAAGAATGGCAAGTGAATTTGTTTCAGCTGGCACAATGCTGGAAATTTAACTTCTGAGGTGGAGTAAAAGTTAACTCACATTTCTTTTAGCCAGTGTTATTCTATTGTTGTACTCATATGATAGTGTCTAGCTGCTTCTAACACACTGGGTACAGCAGCAATAGAGAAATATTGGCTGCCAGAAATGTGAGTTTACTCCCCCTCAGATCAAGGAAGGAGATGCATTTCCAGCATAAGCTCTCCAAGGACAGCTGAACCAACTGGAAGCGTTCTGGGGCAGGCACTTTCAGCTGAACACTATGCACTTTGGCAATGTGCATCTTGACTCTGGTATACTATTCAGCTGTAGGTGCTCGCTCCAGAGAGCTTACACTTTAAATTTAACTCCTTCCTGAGTCTGAGGTGGAGTACTGCACTGGACACAGCAATAGATAACATTGGCCACCAGAAATGTGATTTTACTGCAACTCAGACCCAAGAGTTCAAGTTTCAGAAGAAGCTCTCTGAGACAGACACCAATCATAGGTTTTCCTGTTTTTCCTGAAAAGCCGAACAGTACATGCACAGTTCCAAAGTTCATACTGTTCAGCCATTGGTGCCCATCCCAGAGAGCTTATGCTTTATTCAGCTAGCTGTAGCTGACTGCTCCAGATTGTTTATGCTTTGATTTTACTTTTCATGCCTTGACAAAATGCATAGCACAAAACATGCATGCAATACCATTTTGGCAAGGCATGGCAAGTAAAATCAAAGTATAAGCTCCCTGGGGCAGGCAGCTACAGTTAGCTAAACAAAACCTTAATTTTTGGGGTGAGCACTTACAGCTAGAGATGTACATTCATTGCTTTTTCATTTCATTCATTTCGGCAGTAGGCACGTATCTTATGAATGGATAGTAGGTGCACCAAAACGAATGGTGTGCGCGCATGTAATTGGCACATACATATATATGCACACACCGTTCTTTTTGGCATGCCTACTATCCATTCGTGAGATATGCACCTCCTGCCGAAACAAATCCTACTGAACAGTAGACCAAAGTGAGAATGCACAGTGCCAGCATATTGTTCAGCTGGAGGTGCCTGCCTGGAAAGCTAAACATTGGGTTAGACATAAAGTAAATTCACATTGCTCGTGGCCAAAGTTATTCTGTTGCTGTGTCCAGTGTAGTACAAGCAACTAGACCCTAGCACATGGACAAAGCAATAAAACAAAACAGCCATCAGAAATGTAAGCTAAGTTTTACTCCTGGTGGCACAGGAGTTAAATCTCTTAATGAAAACTGTGCCTTAAGTTGCCTGCAATTTACTGCACTTCCCTGCATTGTGGGGGAATAGTTAATGCCTTTATTTACATGGGATTTGCATGCACCTGTGCTAATTTTAGCACTGGTTTTTACTCCTATTTAGCATGCATTTTTTTCAGAATGAAAATCCCTGTTTAAATACCAGGGTTAATTTAGCAAGGAAAAATGTGCTCTAAATCAGGAGTAAAATCCTGTGCTAATGTCAGAGCTTCTTATCATATCAGCCCTTTTCATGGCTAAACCTTTATACGCATATACAACCCTATACGCATATATATACGCATATATAACCCTAGCAGATATTATAAACTGCTCCTTATCACATGGCATCTACCCAGACGACCTAAAAACTGCCTCAATCAAGCCACTGCTAAAAAAACCAAATCTAAATGCATGTGATCCCAACAACTTCCGCCCTATTTCCAACCTACCATTTATAGCTAAAATCATGGAAAAACTGGTAAACACCCAACTATCCAACTACCTAGAGGACCACAGTATTCTGTCCCCAAACCAATATGGTTTTCGCAAAGCCGCAAGCACCGAAACGCTACTAATTTCACTCATGGACTACCTACTCTCTGGTATTGATAAAGGCCAAGCATATTTACTAATCCTCCTTGACTTCTCGGCGGCCTTTGACACCGTCAACCACGCCCTTCTTCTAAAACAGCTGGCAAACATTGGTTTAACAGGTGCCACACTAAACTGGTTCAAAACATTTCTAGAAAACAGAGGATACAGAGTCAAAATTCATAATAAAGAATCCCAATACCACCCTTCTAATAGAGGAGTGCCGCAAGGATCATCACTTTCACCCACCCTTTTCAATGTCTACCTGCTACCACTCTGCCAACTACTTACAAAATTAAGCCTGAAACATTTCCTTTTTGCAGACGACGTACAGATCGTAATCCCTATAAAAGAATCAATCTCAAAAACAATGGAATACTGGGACAGTTGCCTATTAGAAATTAAACTTCTCCTCAACAGTCTAAACCTTGTACTCAATGCTTCGAAAACAGAATTCCTGCTCATATCACCGGAAAACAATAACACACTTCCTAAACCACCCACACTCCTTCAAACAACCCACGTTAGAGACTTAGGAGCCATCCTAGACAATCGTCTCAACCTCAAAACATTCATTAACCAAACCACCAAAGATTGCTTCTACAAATTACATATCCTGAAAAGAATAAAACCGCTGTTTCACACTCAGGACTTCAGAACAATCTTGCAAGCAATAATCTTTTCCAAACTAGATTATTGCAACTCATTACTATTAGGCCTCCCAGCTTCTTACACCAAACCTTTACAAATGGTTCAGAACTCTGCAGCCAGAGTCCTTACAAATTCCAGGAAAATTGACCACATTTCACCTATTCTCAAAAACCTCCATTGGCTTCCGATCCACTATAGAATCATGTACAAAACCATTAACATCATTTACAAAACTATCAACCAACACACGCAACTCGACCTACAAATACCACTTAAAAAATTCACCTCCGCCAGGCCTATCAGGGAACACTACAAAGAGTCACTCCAAATTCCAAAGGCCAAAACCTACCAACATAAATCCTTGAGTCTCAGAGCCTTCTCATCAGCAGGTCCAGCTCTCTGGAACTCGATCCCACCTGATTTGAGACAAGAGCCATGCTCTTTAACATTTAGGAAAAGACTAAAAACTTGGCTTTTCAAAAAAGCATTTCCAAGCCTTGAATAAAACCTCCTCTCACTAGCACTAACTCGTATGCAATAATGGAATGTAAACACGAATCAACCAACCTCAAACCCTCTCTCACTAATTCCTGCTGAATATTTATCATACTATTACCATTCACAACTGTGTCATATTTATTCATTTGATTACCTATGTACCGTTTCATAGTCTTATTTTTTCACTTGCTATTCTAATGTATCAATAGGCTGAAATGTAAATATTGTGCTGTTCAATTTCTCCCCTTCCATCCCAAGTTTATTTTCCTTGTTTTTTGTAACTTTCCCTCTCCCTTTTTCTGATTCACTGTATTTCAAGTTCAAGGTTCTTATTGAAAATATTGTTTTTTACGTTACGTTATGCTTTACACTCCTTGTTATTTGTAAACCGGGTTGATGTGATGCCTATCATGAAACTCGGTATAACAATAAATAAATAAATAAATAAATAAATAAATAAATGTATATATCTCAACCTACCAAGTAACTTCTTCATAGGAATATGTATCTAAGTATAACATTTGTCTTGTTTAACCAAAACGTGAAAGACTTTCCAGAAATTCACAAGTCAGGATTAAAGAAAATTATTGAGATTTTCTCCTGCAGCCTCTCTGTTTCTCCCTCCCTCACCCCCTTTCCTGCCAAGTCTCTCAGCCCAGTTTCCCACACTGATAACACCGGGATGGTGCAGATTTACCTAAGGAGTGCTCAGGGACCGATTTGCTGGGTCAACGTAAGATGAACGGGTGTAATAAATGCAGCACACCTGAACTGGTACGATTGTAACGCTCTCTAAAAGGGGTGGGCGGGCTCATTTATAAAGAAACTCTTCAAAACATGGTTGCTATCATGGATGCCAAGAATTTTCAGAACAGCCTAAAGATTTTGAAAAATAATTATAAAATGAAATGTTTAATGAGTGCAGGTTGCCATATGCACTTTTCAAATATTTAACCTTCCAGAGTAAGCTTCACATAGAAATGCAGTTTAAGCGCTCTTTCTCTATTTTATTAAGTAGGATGGCCTTATGCAAGTTAAGGGTGAGCAGCTGATGCAGTGCTGGTTTTGCCCATTGTATGCAGGGATATGTAGTCCTGTTGGGGGCAATTTTCACGTTGTCTGCCTGGAGACAAAGTCCATGAGTACTTTTTACCCATGGACTTAGTACCACGCCCCACAGTGCAAATTACCGGTAACTCTTGCAATGATTTTCCCGAATAGTAGTTAGGTCCTCCAAGGAACATTTTGATGTCCTGCTATTCTATTGTTTTTAGGTGGTGCATCTTCCCTTAGCCTCCTCTCTAATTCCGTAATTGAAACCGTAGGATGCTAGCACCCAACTTTCACATCTTTAGGACCTTGTTTTCCGTTTCTATTTTATTTTTCCTGAGAATTTCAGTGTTATAACATAAAAAAATCAGAGGAAATGCCTCAGTATTTCTCCTGATTCTTCTCTTGTTATAACAGTCATTTTTCCTCCGATTTTTGTTTGTAATGACATTGAAATTCCCAGGAAACATAACACACAAACTGAAAATGAAGGTCCCTACACATTCTTTTGCTTATAAAACATCTCTCACTCATCTGCCTTACCATTTGTCCTACACAAATGCTGGCAGCTTCCAGCATGGCTCCATCTGCAATGCATCTCGCCGACTCCTTCCCTATGTTAGGGTTACCAGATAACAGCTCTTCCACCACCTGCAGAACAGGGATGGAGGGAAACCAGAAGCAGGACTTACTCTAGAGCCTGTAGACCTGATGTAAAATGAAACATGAATAGGAAAAATATGCAAACCATGCTTACATTTCTATATTCCTCCAATGTGATTTTCTGATCATTGTCCGAGTCATACATGTGGAAAAGAACTGGAGAGACAAGCACAAGTTGCAGACAGTTAGATATTTCATGTTTTAATATAATTCCATTTTCTGCAGGAAAAAAAAAAGTTCAAAACCACTCATAGAGGTTTGGTACATGCCCTTCAGGGGCCCTATTATAAGATGATAAGCACCAAATATTCAAACTATATCTAAGGAAAAACTTAAGGGTCAGCATATTGAGTATTTCAGAGTTGCAGAAAAATATAAATGCTTTTGTTTATCCCACCTGCATGGTGAATACCAACTTTTTGGTTCTTGATTGATCTTTGTGGTTTTATATCATTTTATATACATCAGTTTATACACCACAATAGCCTCAATATTCAAAGCAATCTGTTTAGGTAAGTTAGCCAGATAAGAATTATCTGGCTAACTTACATGGGTGCTGCGAAATATCCCCTTATTTGGCACTACTAGTGCATTTGGTGCTCTGTGGATCTCCCCGTGAACTGCCACGCTTACCTACAGCCCTGACGCCGGCAAAGAATCTGGAGCAGAGGCGCGGCAGGTCGCCGCAACATCACAGGCCCAAAGCAACGCGCAGCAAAGATGCCGCCAACTTTCTGCACAGCCGCCCCTAGGTGTGCGTCCTGCCGACTTACCTGAATTTAAAGGGCCTGCTGCGGGAAATCCTATGCGATGCCTCTGTATGACATCACAAGCCCTGGCCTGTAAAAGGCCCGTTCCCTCTGCAGTCCTTGCCTCGGCAATAGGTCTCCCACAGTCCTTGTAGTGTGAGTTGCTTTATCGTTCCTGGTCTTCGTTCCTGTCTTCAGTTCTTGGGGTGGTCTTGTCCATCAGCTCCTGTGGTCAATCTTCAGTTCCTCGGTTCTTCAGTGTGTCTTTCTTCCTGTGTTGCTCCTTGGCTCCCTGCCCTGCCTATCTGTCCCGCCTTCCCTTGGACAGATGCCCAGTATTGACCTTGCCTTGCTTCCCAGACTTCTCTTGATTGCCATCTGCCACTGACCACTGCCTGACTACTGGACCTTCCTTGAGCATTGCCTTCCATCGACCACTACCTGACTACTGGACTTTCCTTGAACACCGCCTGCCACTGACCTCTGCCTTGACAACTGGACATTCCTTGAATGCCGCCAGCTTTGACCTGATCTTGTTTTCAACTTTGCCTGCACACCCCAGCTTCAGCTATGGATCTTCAGATCATTAACAGAGGACCCCACTTAAGACCTGCCGGCCCCGGCCCCGAAAGGCTCAACCCGAGAGGAATGTGGGCTGGTATATGCAAAGCTCCAGTTTGGCCTCTGCCTCTCCCAATTCTGCCGGCCAACGGTGGGGACTTACAGGGCTCCACTCTGCAGGTTGACCCACTCCACCTCTGTCCAAGGGTCCATACCAGCTACTTAGCTGCATAAGTTATTTCTGGCTAAGTTAGACCTGCTGAATGGCAGATCATACTTGTGCAAATTAACTTAACTGGATAAGTATTATCGCTACTTATATGGATAAGTTAGCTGGATAAGTAGTGCCATCCTGCTCCGCCCACTGCCTGCCCCCAACATATTCAGCTATTTACTGCTGAACATAGCCGGATATTCAACAGCTGCCATTTAACCAGAAAAGTCCGACATATCCAGCTGAGCAGTATTTGAATATTGGGCTCAAAGTGATGGCGTAATGAGGCATATGCTGTCATCTGTCATTGTGATCATTTATGGAAGTCAGATTTCCCCCAGAATGTACGTATGCTTATACATCATCATCATTGTTTATTTATTACATGCTTTTCCAACAAAAGAGCTCATAGCACATTGCTGCAAGTTCAGATTTACAACAGCATTTGTAAGCATTTCTGATTATAGACATAAGATAAAGTAGGGTGATTGTACAGTAGGTGAAGGTACCAGTTGGGAACAGGAATATAGGGCTTAAAAAATGGACCAAGAGTGGTTCTGGTGAATGTCCAAGTAGTCTTTTAAACTGATGAATGAGTAAGGTGAAGTGTAAGCTAATTTCTGTGCCAAATAAATTTTTGTTTTTTTTTTCCAGTAGTGATTGGATAAGGTGCAAAGCATTTTTTTCGGTGACATAGCAATTCTGCTTTGTCAATTATTCTTTTAGATATTGACAAGATGGTTTTCTAGATTTCATCTGGCTAAGGAGCAGTGGGTTTGAGACTGGGGAAAGACTGCAGGGTGTAGGAGTAGAACTTATTATGGTAGTTTCTGCTGCATCTCAAATCTTCCTTTAGCTGATGGGTGCCTTGAGAGGCAGGCCATACTGCAGCTCCAGTCCAAAGTTTCCTGAAAGAGCTATGCTTTTAGTAATTTTCTGAAAGTTTTCAACCCAGTTCTTGAGCACGCCAGTTTGCCTTTTTTATTTTTTTTTAGGCTAGCTCCAGCCAATATGCATGAAATGTGTTTGCATGCACTGGATCATCTATGTACTTATTGTGGTTAGCATGAAAACCAGACCATTTGTGGGGCTCTGGAGGACTGGATTAGGGCCCATTAGCTTACATTATCATAAAAATTTGTAGATCTTTCTAAAGTTCCTTTAACAGAATGTGAAAACTTATCCAATACCCATGCTATTAGTCCTGCGGTGTATTCAATATGGATGCTGGCGTCATTACAGTGGTAAATCAGGGATTTGGTTTTGACTACTATGACATCATTGCACTGTTACAGTAATGGAAAAGTCTGAAAATGGTGTAGATAAGCTGCTTAAAACTGCCAAGATGATTAACATTTGTTGATAGTTGTATCTAGGATCCCCTATGGGATAATACAAGTATTTATATCTATCTACTATCTGGAGAACTGACCTTTCTTTTTCCTTCCTTCCTTCCTCTTAAGAAGACAATCCATTGCCTGCCATTGTCTTAAGATGTGGGCAATTTCCTGGCACATGGCCTCCACCTCAGAGCTAAACAGCTAAATAGTCTGAGCATGAGGCCTCTTCTACCTGGACTTAGTGCATTCATTCGTTTTCTATTGAACGTTGCATTAGTGAGAGGAGAGGGAACAGCACTAGAAACCATAATCTGTTATTGCCCACAGCAAAAGCACAACAGAGAGCAGAGACTTCCAGCTTCCATAGCACCTAGTACAGACTGTGCTAATCTTTGTAATATAAATATCTGTATGCTAGGAATTCGAGATCACTGGTTCATAGCACCTCATGATTTCTGCTTTCAGACATTACAAATGCTGTACAATTCAGTCAAGTCAAAAACCTAGAGCTGGCAGCTTCTGTGTCCTGTGCCATTCCACTGAGATACCCACTCCCAACAGGTAAATGGCTCTGTGCCCTCGACCAGTTCTCATAGTGCCTCCAGTTGTAACATGTAACAGGCTCTATGTCAGTTCATGGAGCCTTTCCGACCTAGTGGGATATTTTGTGCTCCGGGGCTGTTCCACTACATTCTCAAAAGCAGAATTTTTAATGATCACTTTTTTGTCAAGTTTACAGAAATCAGTTTAATAAAGTGAATAATAAGATCTAGGGCAGTGCTTTTTTGTGAATACTGTTGCATCTTCTGGCTGAAGGTAGTTAGTCCCTGGCCTTGTTCCAAGTATAGCCCAAGCACAGTGTGACAAGGAAGGCAGTGTTCAAACTGCCCACTGAGGTGAAAAGTATCTGAGGACCTTCTACTTAATTTTATAGGTGGTCTAAAAGAAATTTCAAATAAATAAATACATAATTCTCAAAGAGAAATTGAACATGGACTTTCTCTATGAGGCTCGCCAGGGGTGAAAAAGTACCTATGGGCTTCTGCACCTGCATTTTGGGCTAGAAAGTTTCTAGCAAAAATAACACGATGTAGATTTGAAAATACAATGCAGGGAGATAATTTTCAAAGAGTTATGCAGGGTTTGCACACGTAAACTCTGCATATCTGCACATAAGTGGTATGTTTACTTATATATGCGCTTTTAAAAACCTCAAGGGTACACATGTACGTGCAGCGAAAAAAAAGGAACGTTCTAGGCGCGTTTCGGGGAGGGGTTTGGAAGTTGTTTTTTTGTAAGAGGTATAGGCACGCCCATTACTGAACTTCTTCGTAACTTTTACAGCTGTAACCGACTCGCGCAATTGCAATCATACTTCTCTTTTGTCTGTAGTTTTTGGGTGGGAGGTCTGGGTGAAATGTTAGAGGGTCTGGAGATGGAGGCACTGGCAAACTGGTGATTCCTCGCACAAGTACGCACTCTCAGAAGCAAAGTACGTGCGGGCTTTATAAAACTCCTGCCTTCGTGTTTAATTCTGTTCTTGCGTGCAAATTTTTATAAAATGGGTGGAGAAAGCATACGTATTCCTGCATTACAAATATATGCATGTACTTTCGGGTCATAAATATGCACTATTTCATAAAATGTGCAGCTCTCCCCAAACTCTATAAACCTCTCCGCATCACTTATGCACATGAATGATGGACTGCAGGCAGTTTTGAAAGTTGGGCTCCCTATGTTTTATTTTCTACTCACCCCAAAACATGACCAGGGATCATTTTCACTGCATGGGGTTAAAAGACAAAGTACTCACATTCTGAAACCCTGCACATAATTTTTAGCCGCTTTGAGGTAAGCAGTTTTCAGTCAATTTACTCAGGCAAATCGATATTTAAAAACTGTTGTCCACATTCCTGGCAAAGCACAGCTTGCTATATCACTGTTCATGGCTCGGAGTCTCTGAACTGTGCAACGGATCACTTACAAAGGCAAAATTGTGCCCAGGATAGGCACAGAAGAGCTTCAGTGGCAGGGAAGATGGCCATCAAGTATGATCTGCGGTATTGCAGGAGGTATAGAAATGGGCAGAATGGATGCTCTTTTTCTGCTGATCATTTCTGTGTCATGGCTCCCATGAGTGTATAAATATGGCAGGGCTGGCGCAAGCCATGCATTTGCACAGAGCGGTAGTCTGGAGGGGGCAGCAGCCAGAGTTTCACAGTCAAGTGGAGGCTGCAGGCAAGTAGTAGCTCACCAGGTGGCCCAGAGAAAGTGACAGCTGCGGACCACAAAGAAGACAAAGCCGCAGGGCTGCTCAGAAGATCGCAACACACCGGAAGGCTGAGATAGAGAGGAGGCTGCTGATCGCAAAGACGGCGAGGTCTCTGGGCCGCCCGGCAGCCCTCAACTCACCAGGCGGCCAAGATGAAGAGAAGGCCACAGTTGTCTGATGGAGAAGATGAGGCCGTAGGCTGTCCAGTGGATCCCAACCCCCTAGGCGGCCGAGAAAAGGATGAGGCTGCAGGGCTACCCAGCAGACCCCAACCCACCAGATGGCCAAGTTAAAGAGGAGGCTGGACCATGGAGAGGACTATGCTGCTTGGCCACCTGATGGACCCCCAGAGGCTGTGGGTTGCACGGCAGATTCTAACCCGTTGGGTGGATGAGATAAAGGGGAGGCCGTGGGGCTGCTGGAAGATCCTGTTGCGATTCTGCCTGCTATGCAGCCTCCCAACCACCAGAGGCCCTTGGGGAGCTGCTCTTGACCTCTCTCCACTCTTAGTCACTGTGATCCCATGACTAAGCAGGGTCCAGACTATTTAACCCTGCCTCTGGTTATGCTCAGCTCTTGGCCTCACATCTCTGAATGTCTTTAGTTTTTTAGGTCTTCTTTTTCCAGGTTTGTTCTGTGGTTTTCCTGAGCCTTTTTGTTCCAAGTTTTGCTCTGTGGCTTTCCTAACCCTTATGTTGCAGCTTTGGCCCTGTGACTTTCCCAAGCTTCCTGCTCTGGCTTTGCTCAGTGGCCTCCCTAGGCCTTTTGTGTTACCTGTCTGGTCTGCTCCAGTGTCCTAGCCTATTCCAGTGTGCCGTGCCTCCCGGCATCTGGTTCCAGATTCCAATTCCATGCCTTCCTTTGGTTCCAGCCTTGCCTCGGCTCCAGTCTCCAGTCCAGCACTAGCCTCGGTGTGGGGGAGGTGGATGATAGCTTAGTTATGTCTTGCCCTGTAGCCCTGGACTGTTCCAGTGGGGATTACCCAGCCTAGATGGGTCCTCAACCACAACAGATCCCAAACACCAATGGCCAAAGTGAGAGGAGGAACTGGGGCTGCCAACCAACCCCCAGCTAATGAAAAGCTGTAGTGACTTGAGTGTTTGTGTGAGCGAGAGGGCATATGTGAGCATGTGTGTGTGCATGAGTGAGCATTTGGGAATGTGTTTGCCTTTTCATTAATAGGATTGGTATTGTTTGAGTGCTGGAAATTGGTGCTGTTTTGTTATGGGAAGTTTATTATATTGTTATTGTAATTCATAAGAACATAAGAACATGCCATACTGGGTCAGGCCAAAGTTCCATCAAGCCCAGTATCCTGTTTCCAATAGTGGCCAATCCAGGTCACAAGTAACTGGCAAGATCCCAAGGGGTAGATGGATTCCTTGCTGCTTATCCCAAGAATAAGCAGTGGATATCTGCAACTCCACCTTAATAATAGTTTATGGACTATTAGGAACTTCTCTAAACTGTTTTTAAATGAAGCTACACTAACAGCCTTCCCCACATCCTCTAGCAATGAATGCCAGAGCTTAATTAGGCATTGAGTAAAAAAATATTTTTTCTTATTAATTTTAAGTGTATTGCCTATTAACTTCATTGTGTCCCCCCTGGTCTTTGTACTTTTTGAAAGGGTAAACAACTGATTAATATTTACTCATTCCATTCCACTCCTTATTTTATAAACCTTGGCCATCTCTTCTCCAAACTGAAGAGCTCTAACCTCTTTAGCCTTTCCTCATAAGGGAATCATTCCATCCCCTTTATCATTTTGGTTGCCGTTCTCTGTACATTTTCTAATTCTGCTCTATCTTTTTTGAGATGTGGTGACCAGAACTGCACACAAAACTCGATGCAGGACTCCACGGTGCAAATCCATCCTTATTCAATATACTTGTATTCTCTTTTCAATGTTTTTGACTGCTGATTGAAGTGTTCTGGATGGTATATCTAACCATCTAGCTACTCTGAGACCTTTTCCTCCTAATTGAAAACATTTTTAAAAATTCTAAATTAAGAAATAAATATTTGAATTTAAGGTTAAAAGTTAAAAATTCTAAGAAAGTTACTAAATGGAATAGAAGCATATTGAATAGGGATTGTTTTGCAAAATATCACCCACATCTTCTGTAGAGCTTCCTTTTTTTTTTCTTTTTCTTATGTTTTCCTTTGGGAACCACTTCTCCTACCTTACATATGTTTGAACTTTGAAAGTTACCCAGACAAAGCCTTTGAAATTGCAGCAGCTTAAGTCTCGTGATCAGAATGAGGTAAGGCCCCAGAAGGTAGCCCTGTCCTGCACTTATTAAAGAGCTGCAGTGGGTGGTACAGCTCGGCTGCCTCATTACATCATAGCTGGGGGGCATTTTAAGGCATGAGGTGCAGGTGAAATGACCCAAGCACTGGAGAAGCAGGTAAAGTACAGCCAGAAGTGATTTACTGGGGATCATCTCCACATAAAACTCAATTTATTTTTTTTCTATTTCAGATCACCTTGTCTAAAACTTCTCTGAGAGCTGGAAGCAGGGACTGAACAGTACTGCAAGGTGAGTGACCAGACAGGAACTGGGCTTGAGGCCTCGAGCATGGTCTTCTCACAGGTTTCAAGTTCATATTATTTCACCCATCCCCATGTCTGATTCATCTTTAGAATTTTGTTTTTAAATATATTTTTGTGTCTTACCTGGGTGTCTACCTGCCCATGCGACACAGGCTTGATACCACAATGCAGTTTTGTAAGACAATCACATTATAAAATGTCCAAACAGCAATATCTGTGCAAAACCTTACTTAATAAAGAGTGGTCCCTGTGCATCTGTCCTGCAAACTCCTGTAACCTAAGGAGGCAGCAAGCCAAAGCTCAAGACTCAAAGATGTTAGGAGATAGGTCAGAGGATTATAAAATAGTTCTTGGGGTTTTAGTTTAGGTACCAGACAATAGTAACTAACCTTCTAGCAAAAGTAGTCAACTTAGAAAAATGACAGCAGAAAATTTTCATTTGGCTTATCTTGTCTGCCCATCCACATCATCTGTTCAGTTCTACCACTCCCTTAGAGGTCCTCTGTGTTTATTCCAGGATTTCTTGAATGCAGATACTGTCCTGTCTTCCCCATTGCCAGAGTAGGAGGATTAAAGCTGCTAAGTGTCGCAGAATACTAACAGTGTCCGGTGGGGAGTGATGCAGTGGACAGAGGAAGAAATGGAGGTGTGAGAGAGAGAGAAGGGAACATAGAAGGGAGGGAGGATCTCCCATATTCCTACTTCCTGGGGTTCCAAGAAGTCTTGTGAGCCGCTGCCGGGCTCCTCCCTCAGTGCAGCTTGGATGCCCCCAGCGCTGGACCTCCAACATGCACGCACACCGTGCCAGGACGCTACTGTCTCCTTCGGCTACCCTGGGTCTCCTTACACGTGCTCTGAGACTCTTTTTTTTTTTTTAAGTCCGCAGTCCCACAAGTCTCCATCTCCAATCATCCCCCTTGCCCTCCAGCACTCCTGTCCACATCCAAAGCACTGGTCTTCCCCCTCACCTTCCCTCAACAAAACAAACAAAAAACCCCCCAAACAGGGTTGTGTGCAAGACCCAACTCTGATCACCATAGGCGACGCTCCAGCCTCCAGCTCCCCCCCACCCCACCCTCCACACGAAGGACACCAAACACCTCTCCATGCAACCTCCGCCCGCCGCCACACACACCAAACCCAAATCGCCTCAGAAAGAGCCGCACCAGGTCATGCCCAACCCCCTGCCCCAGGAAAAAGTGCCAGCGGTGCCTCATTTCAACCTTTTTTCGTTCCCTCTCTCTGAGTTCTGTGCCATTTGCCTGGAATGCAGCGTGCGGGAATGTGTGCGCTCGGGGCTCTTCTGGTGCAGCCGTCCTTCGGGGTGGGGGTCGTGATGGCGGCATGCGCACAGAGGAGGGGGCTTGCGCTTGACGTTCAGTGTTGCCTGGGCTGCTTCTTGGTGTGCAAGGGACTGCTTTGCTCTGCGGTTTTGGGGAAATCTGAATGTCACGGGCTCTTTTTCCTTGATTGGCCAGTGCTGGGCAAAGGGGGCTTGCTTTGGCAAGCACCGGCCAATGCGCCCTCCCTCCCTGAGGCCACCTATTTTGAGGGGGAAAAAGTGCGTCCTATACGCCAGTAAATACGGTATTTTCTTATATTATGCCTCAGTCTGCCCCCTTTCACCCTCATCCCTTGACCCTAGTTCCAGAGCCTCCTTTCCGTTGAAAAAGAAACAGAGAAATGTGATGGCAGAAAAAGATCATACGGCCTATCTCGTCCACCCATCCACATCAATTCATGTCGCTTTATAATCCCTATCACTCCCTCCGAGATTCCTTGTACTTATCCCATGCTTTCTTGAGTTCAGATACTGTTGCTGTCTCCACCACCTCTACTGGGAGGCCGTTCCATGCATCCACTGCCCTCTCTGTAAATAAATATTTGAAATATTTCCTTAGATTACTTATGCCTGCTTCCTTTCACCCTCATCCCACGACCCCTCATTCTAGAGCCTCCTTTCTGTTAAGAGGCCCCTCCCCCCTCCTGTGCAAGGATTCCTAATCTGCGCACTTAATAAAAACGATTTATTTTCCTTCCAGCTCTTCTACCACGTTGTAGGCATGATGGGGTTTTGTACTAGTTCAAGTACTAATGGCTCAGCGGAAGGTCATTCCCTGGCAGCTGATATTTTTCTAGAAGGAGCTGAGGGCCCTTAACCAGTTCAGACAGAAACAACAAGAAAGGCCTTTGCTAAGATTATGAACCTCACCCTGGAGTTCTTTAATTAAAATAAAGAAAAACAAACAATTATCTCTTTCAGACCTGCCACAGTGACTCTTCTGTTTACTTCACTGGTTAAAAGATCAGTACATAGAATGCTGGACATCAGCCAGTCTGAGAGCAGGATTCCTATCCCAGCCTTGCAGGCCCTTCTCAGGAGGTTTATAATATTATACAGTTGCAATGAGACACTTGATGATAAATTATACACAGTTTGGGGAGTTTACAGCACTTTGCCGTATGCCTCTGGCCCAGGTGTGTGTGTGCATAATCCTCTAATACCCCCTTTGGGTAAACACAGGCTTAGAACAAAGCATGCTGGTAGACATTAGATAAGCAGTAAAGCACCTGATGTCAAGTCACAAGGTAACAGTCCTAGCATTCTAAATTTACTATCGTTTCATACTGAGAGATTTTCTGAACGTTTTGAAACAGGAGCTGAAAATCAGGACCAGTTCATCAGTTTGCCATTACCTAGAGCAGATGTGGGCAAAAATGAATACTCAAGGGCCATATTGGGGGAGGGGGCAAGGAGAAAATGAGAAGGCGGTGTTCCCCCACAGGAGGCCTCCTATAAGTCTGAGCAGAGGCCTCTCTTATTTCTGGTTGCACGCTCCTTTGCTGAAGACGTCATTTAGGCCTGCCATTGCTGTCGTAAGCCAGGACCCAACTCCAGAGTAAAAACTCTCATGGGTCAAATATGACCCATGAGCCTTAGTTTGTCCATTTCTGACCTAGGTTGAAAAGGGCATCTGGGGAATCACTGCAGGGGCTGCAGCTATCCATAATGAATATCATCAGATCTATGTGCACATGTATGGTTTAAGAACAATTTGGATGGCGTAGCTATCCTGAGAAACCAAATCTGCTTGTGGCCCGTAAGGCCTAGAGTTGAGAACGCCTGAACTTACCATTACAAAGAGCAACACTGATAATTTAGTTCAGCGGTTAGTATTATGCTCTAGTCTACTATCTAACTCATAAGCCTGCGATCTCATAGGAAAGTTTGTTGGGATCCTGACTAAGGAAAGATAAAGAGTAAATAAAATTTTGAGTTGGAGGTTGGGGGGGGGGGGGAGGGGTGGCTGGGGAAAAGGTCACCAAACCTTACAGCTGAGCTTGTCTTTTCTGCACTGCTGCACCTGCTCTTCATCCAACTTCTCCCCAAGTGGCCTGAAGTAAGACATGATGGTCAAGAACTCCTCAAAATTGATCTCCTCAGCATAGCCAACAGGTCCTGTCCGCAGGTTCCTTGGGGAAAAAATATGAAAGGCGAGAGAAGCATCACCTCTTGCTATACACAGACTTCTTGCAGTCTCATTCATAAGGTAAACAAAAATTTGATGGGACACAGCCAGCATGGATTTACCCAAGGGAAGTCTTGCCTCACAAATCTGTTTTTATGAAGGGGTTAATAAACGTGGATAAAGGTGAGCCGGTAGATGTGGTGTATTTGGATTTTCAGAAGGCGTTTGATAAAATCCTGCATGAGAGGCTTCTAAGAAAACTAAAAAGTCATGGAATAGGAGGCGATGTACTTCTGTGGATTGCAAACTGGTTAAAAGACAGGAAACAGAGTAGGATTAAATGGTCAATTTTCTCAGTGGAAAAGGGTAAACAGTGGAGTGCCTCAGGGATCTGTACTTGAACCGGTGCTTTTCAATACATTTATAAATGATCTGGAAAGGAATATGATGAGTAAGGTAATCAAATTTGCAGATGATACAATTATTCAGCATAGTTAAATAACAAGCAGATGGTGATAAATTGCAGGAGGACCTTGCATGACTGGAAGATTGGGCATCCATACAGCAGATGAAATTTAATGTGGACAAGTGCAAGGTGATGCCTATAGGGGAAAAATAACCCATCTGTAACTACATGATGTTAGGTTTCATTTTAGGAACCTAAGATCTGAGCATCATAGATGATATTACATTGAAATCGTCAACTCACTGTGCCTTGGTGGTCAGAAAAGCAAACAGAATCTTAGGAATTATTAGGAAGGGAATGGCAAATAAAATGGTGGATTTAGATGACCTAGAGATAGACCGGGCCAACTGGTGGACTAACTGGTAAAACTTGTAATTTCCTTCATGCACATGTTACAAAACGTGCTGACTGGCATGTGTAAAAGCCGACAAGTACTAAGGAAAATATGCAAATACTAATTTCTTGTGGAAATGCTTAAAATTAGGAGCACACATGCACACCAATAGGTGTATTTTATATAATGTGCGTACACTTGCTTGGACGATTATAAAATTCATGCGCAGGTTCGCTCACGCCCACACATAGGCACGCGCGTGTGCATGTTTTAAAGTTATCCTCCATGAGCACATCATTCACACAATAATCAGTAAATAATTCAGTCAGTTTCCTACTGCTCCTCTTATATAGATACAAAGCTGTTGTTAGATCTCATGTAATAAACAGTTAAAATTCATATCATAAAATTCATATCTGTAGGCAGATTTACTATAGTTTTGAAAATGTCATTATCTGTTATAAACTTGCTAAATTCTCATCGTGCAAATCTGTGTGTGTGTGCTGTATAATTGGTTCTTTTAATGTTGCGTTATATAAAGATGTTGTGTTTTTTAATTTTCAATCTCCTTTCATTTTCCTAGCAATCATGTTGTGGACAGGAATATCAGCCTCCCTCCCTGTTCTGTCAAAATGATTTCACTCTTCTGGCTCAGGACAACCTGTACAACCCTGGAATATGGGATGAAGAAGGCCCCATAAACATCTGCACCCCACAGCTGATTTATTGATGTGACTCATATATATTTCTACTAATCCACCGTAGTCAATATATTTGAATTATTATTTTTTTCTTATACCAGATCACCCCCCAGAGGCACTCATCTGCTTGGCTTATCTAAATTGTCCCTAAGATGGGGCCTTGGCTGTTGGAAGATACGTTAAATATAGGGTCCACCTGTCTAGCTGCCATAGGACTTCCCAGGGCAACAAAATGTAGAATAATCAGACATCTTATCAATGCTACTTTTAGACAGAGCTCTGAAATTTCATGCTTCTAATTACTAATGCCACTGAACTCTACCAAAGAAAATGGCACAGGGATGAAAATAACGGTCTTGGAACAGAAAGGAATCACAGACTTGAGAAATGAAACCACTTCCAATCAGTCTGTCCTCCCTCGCTAACCTCCCCACCTCAATTTAATTCTAAATGCATTCTTTATGTGACCAACATATGTCACATAAAGAGAAACCCTGGTTCTTTGCTATGTTTTACTGTCTCTCCCACAGGAGGACATGTTGGAGTTGGTAGCATAATTCAGTGGGTCAGACCATTTGCTAAGGCATTCCCCCATAAGAGTGGCCTTAATGGTTTAATGTGGGGTTTTACTATAAGGGTCCATGAGAATATTATGAGAGAGACTTGTTGGAAGCTTGCAGCATGAGGACAGGCTCTCCCTGTCTCCTAGTCTGCATAGGCTGGCAGTTGATAGTCACACTGTGGTCCTACACCAGGCAGGTTTATTGTAACTCACTGATTCCTGAAACCAACATGTGGGATTAGTTTTCCCATTCTGAGGGAGTAAATCTGCATACCCTGGGAGATAATACCTGGTGACCTGCAGCAAAGGACCAAAGAGTTGGCAGATGGTGTTTAGGAACGGAAGAAAATTTCAGCAACTACTCCAGCTACTGAGCTTCATATCGCTCTAATATTGTTATCTATGTACGGAGAATACCCCAGCTGCTGATCTCCGTATCGCTCTAGTATTGAGTATCTATGTACGGAGAATACCCCAGCTGCTGATCTCCATATCGCTCTAATATTGAGTATCTATGTACGGAGAATACCCCAGCTGCTGATCTCCGTATCGCTCTAGTATTGTTATCTATGTACGGAGAATACCCCAGCTGCTGATCTCCGTATCGCTCTAGTATTGTTATCTATGTACGGAGAATACCCCAGCTGCTGATCTCCGTATCGCTCTAGTATTTTTATCTATGTACGGAGAATACCCCAGCTGCTGATCTCCGTATCACTCTAGTATTGTTATCTATGTACGGAGAATACCCCAGCTGCTGATCTCCATATCGCTCTAGTATTGTTATCTATGTACGGAGAATACCCCAGCTGCTGATCTCTGTATCGCTCTAGTATTGTTATCTATGTACGGAGAATACCCCAGCTGCTGATCTCCATATCGCTCTAGTATTAAGAATCTATGTAAGGAGAATACCCCAGCTGCTGATCTCCATATCGCTCTAGTATTGAGTATCTATGTATGGAGAATACCCCAGCTGCTGATCTCCGTATCGCTCTAGTATTGTTATCTATGTACGGAGAATACCCCAGCTGCTGCTCTCTGTATCGCTCTAGTATTAAGAATCTATGTAAGGAGAATACCCCAGCTGCTGATCTCCATATCGCTCTAGTATTAAGAATCTATGTACGGAGAATACCCCAGCTGCTGATCTCCATATCGCTCTAGTATTGTTATCTATGTACGGAGAATACCCCAGCTGCTGATCTCCATATCGCTCTAGTATTAAAAATCTATGTACGGAGAAGTAAGAAGAAAAATGATCCCCTACAGCAGTTATCAAGTGAATGGTGCTTAAGGAGTTTGGATAAAAAGAAGTAACAAGTACTAGGGGAAATCCAAAGAAGTTTGATGATGGGCCCCTGTTGTATCCAAAGTGAAGGGGGGAGTACAAAGTTTAAGGGAGGCCCCTGCATGCTTCTACTTTCCATTTTTGGTTATGTAATTTGTTTTCCATGGACTTGCCTAGAAGAAAATTACTATCTGTCAGATTCTCACTCTTCACCAGTAAAATAATTATGGTTTGGAACAATATTCTCTGTGTCACTGGTGTTTGTTTTATGTCCTATAAGTAAGTCACAGTTTCCCTAAGGGTCTTGAAGCATCGCTCCTTCCACTTCCCATCCTGTTGGAGGAACCCAGGGAAGCCTCATGGGGTGCACAATGGCCCAGCAGCTTCCAAAAATTTGATGAGATATGAAAAAGGAAGTTACAAAAGGATTCCCCAAAGAAGTTGCAGTACATGAGTTTTGAAGAGGATACCGTGTTTTCCACATCACACTCATGGTCACTAGAAACCACCTTGACCGCTAATGCTGATGTTTCTGCTGACCCAGTGTGGCGGCATTTGGAAAAACGAAAACAAATGCTGCAGTTTTTAGTTTAGCCAAAGAAAAATAAATAATTTTATGTTATTTATGTTATTTTTATGTATGTTTATTGTAAACCGTTTTAATTAATTCTTTGAATTGTAAAGGCGGTATATAAACGTTATAAATAAAAAATAAAATAAATAAATAAAATGGATGCACAAATAGCCCAAAGAAAAATAACTTACCTCTTGTCAAAAAAGGCATTTACAATTTTAGACCTAATTGGATTCAATTCCAGATCAGGGATGCTGTCAAAATTATTTTTTCTGCAAAATAAAAGAAAGTGAGTGAATAAATATGTGAAAATGGATGGAAATAGGCTTAGGAGCATATTGAACAGTGAGAGAGAGGACAGCCATAGAATGCTAACTGTGAGAAAGACAGGGCATAGAAGAAGAGAGAACAGATACAGGAGAGAAAGTGTGTGTCTGACTGGATGCTGGGATGGAAATATATTCATGAAATAGTGTTTGGCAGAGAGAGAATGAGAAGGGAGGACTGTTATGTATATATGCCCTTTACATGAAATACATTTTAAAAGCACATTTATGTAATGGATCTACTCTTCGGAATCTGCCAGATTGGCCACTGGATGTTGGGCTAGATGGACCGTTGGTCTGACCCAGCATGGTACTTCTTATGTTTTAAATTTTTTAAACTTTTCTTTTTAAATTGTTTTAAAACTTTTCAGAGGAGAAAAGGGGGCAATCAGAGGATAGAAGGCAAGAGGGATATGATCTCAAATTTGGATAAATAATGCATCTGCTACTTATCATAGCACCATAGTAAATGTTGGCAAATGTAGATCAATTAATCCATCCAACCTGCCCAGTTATTCTGGTCCACACTGTTGAGGATATATCCCCATTGCCAGCCTGTAGGATAGCCAAGCTGTCTGTAACTTCCCAGAGGATAGAGACACTCTAGACTCTGGCTCTTTTTACATAAAACTTTATTCTTCACAAACAAATGGTTCAACATGAACAGCTTATCTTCAGCAATATTCCCATTTAGCATTTACCTTCAGGACAGAAATGTTTCAGGAGCTGCCTTTACCTGGAGACAAAGGAGCTTGCCTATTCCCACCTGGGCCCAAACTCTTATTCCTACTCTCAGGGGCCCTGTCCATAGAGCAATCTGTTTCTCCAGCTTTTAAGGTGGACCAGGATAGATGCCTGGTCCACCACTGGTTAAGGAGGGTTTTCAGAGACCCTCCTTCACACAGCCGTAAACGTTTGACCACTTCTAGGATATCATTCTTTATCCAAGTCGGTTTTTGTTTTCTTCTTGTTTGGTTCTCTGCCATCCTGGATAGATGAGCATACAAGACCCCATATTAAATCTACTACCTATCCCCCCTCCCACCAGGTCTTATCACTACATTTTGTAATAATCTAAACAGTTTATCAAAGCTGACTAGGGCTTGAGCATACCTCAGACACACACGAGCACCCTCCGCTCCATAATCAAGGCTAACTATCTCTGGTTCAGAGCAATCGCCCCCAAAATCCTGACTCCACATACCAAAGTGTTAAGGAGTGGGATATACCTACTTAGCATTATAAATTATGGGTTTGAGCGCACTCTGGACTTGCTATAATGGATGTAAGTAAGTGCTCTTCAGAGTTGCACACAAACAGACAGCTGGCACTAAACCAGTTAATAGATGAAACATGTTCCCCTTGGGGTATCTTCAGCACAGGAATCAAGAAAACAACTAGTAGATGATTATAATTTTCGTGTTAATGACATGGTGTTTCTTAATTCTCTTTTAGTAAATTAAACACCCTGCAGCTGTGGTCCAGCCTTGCTCTCTCTTTGGCTCTGGACCATCATTTCTGTAGGGTTTTTTTTTGTTCTTTCTTGATGATGTTTCTTCTGTCTCACTGTGCCCTTTCCCCATGAAATTTTTGTCCATATGGTGTGTGATTTTTCAACAAGACTGATGGCACGAACAAGTCAGTCACTTGCCAGGCAAATGGTTAGTTTTACTTCATGGATCCCATGCAGTAATAGGCCATGCATAAGAGGCAAGGCACAGGATAATAAATGTGAAGATCAGCCACCAAAGTTTATGAAGGCTTTCTCTTCGCTGCTCAGACTAGGATGGCCAATTTTAAAATATTATTTGGTGGGATATTTTGGGATTTCTTAAATTTCATTAAAATATTTTAGGCCAGGTGAATATTTTTGCTGGACAGAGTGGGAAAAAAATGGGCATTTTGAGCTGTAAAGAGGGAACATCACCCAAAATGCAGGACAGTTGGCCATGTTAACTTGACCACTGGTTTCACAAAAAGGGATTCATGTATGAATGCCACACAAATACATATACCCAGAGGGCAAAGGTCAAGTTGCAAGATACAGTATATTCAAAGCCGAGCTGCACCAAATGTACCATTATTGTCTAAGTAGTTTTGCTAGAATTTGATTATAGGGTCTGAGCTGACATTATTCAAAGGACTGTGCTTTTGCATGGTGATGGTACAGTTAGTTTAGTTTAGCTTACTTTCTTCATATACCACTTTTCCCAAAATGTATAAAACTAATGATCCAGATAATTATCACCTTCCAGGAAGCTGCTACTACCTTGAACAAGAAGGGACCAATGCAATAAGACGCATGCTGAAAATGGGTGCTTTTATTGAGTGCCCATTTTCCTAATACACGTGCAGCCACATCCCATGGGCACCCAATGCAATATATAAATGAGAGACAGCATTAAAAAGGACGTGTTAACGGAGAATTGAGCATTCATAGAGCTCAATAGTTTATTGCATCAGGCACCCAATTGCAATGGGTGCGCAATATGATCCTGCTTCTGTTTTTGCTATAATTCATTTCTGCAACCTCAGCAAAATATTAGGCACATCTTGCTATCGATGTCCAAATTGTGTAGCGATTTAAAAAAAAAAAAAAAAAAAAGGTTTTTTTTAAATGATGTGAAAATATACAATTATTTTCTCCACCAAAAGCAGTAAATTGTGTCACAATGATACCAAGGGGGGGGGGGGGGGGGGGGGAACGACACACTTATCACATTACAGAGAGCCTATTTTTAAAATGTTTTTCATGAGCCTTTTGACTGCAAGCTGACTTTACTCCACCTCCGAGGCTGGAGTTAAATTTACCGTGTTAAAAAGTGTGTATTGGGCGCCCAGTGCTTTTACTGCATTGGGGTTAATAGCTAATTTCCTGATCTACATGTAATTAACATCTGATGGGTGCTATCGGGTTCGCGTTTGTTAGGGCGCGTGTTTTGGACACGTTAATCGATCAGATGATGTAGCAGACCAGGCGGTAAATCATCAATTGTTCAAGGCTAACCAGACCGCTCTGAGGATGGATTACTCTCTTTAAGAATGGTACCCACTACAGATAAATAGCTGGAAACCATTTGTTATACTCCCATTGGTGAATACATGACTGTAAAAGAAGTTGAGGCTACTCCAGGAATTGTGGTTCCAATACAGGGCTGTTTTTTTAAAAAACGTTTATTTATTCAAGGACCATACAAACATCATGCAAAGTACATCTTGCAAATGCCGGATGTTCCTAGGCTGACTGGACCATATTTAAGAACATAAGAAATAGCCATACTGGATAAGACCAAGGGTCCATCAAACCCAGCATTCTGTTTCCAACAGTGGCCAATCCAAGATACAAGTACATAAACATTAAATAGATCCCAAGCTACTAATGCCGGTAATAAGCAGTGGCTATTTCCTAAGAGGTGGATTTTAAAACAAGCATGTGCCCATACACATGCGTATCAGTGTGCGAGCAAGGATACACTGGAGTTTTTAATTGTGCACGCATGTTTAAAATGCACAAACTGCACATAAGTATGCTTCTAATTTTAAGAGATTACTCAAGCACAGCTAGCGCACTTGTTTCTTCCATAGGACCTTGCCTGCTTTTACGTGCATTCGACAGTGAATTTCAAAACATGCTCATGCAAGGCACATTTCCAGTTTTGCAATTAGTCCACTGGTTTGCCATTTAACAGCAAAGTCGTTTAGACCTCTCTAATTCTTCATCCTACATGTCACCCAGTTGACCTGGACCCCTCACTCTTTTCTATAAACCCTAAAACTTGAGATCTATAGGCGTGCTTCTCATCAGAAGCAGCAGTAAAGTTATGTGGATATCTAACGTGTGCACACTGCCGTTTTTGGAGTTACGAACATAAGTCTTTGCCCCACCAAAGAGCACCCCCTTATTCCTTATGCATATACAAGTACATATGCGCATATTTTGTGGCTTTTTAAAATCTGCATTGCTCATGCGTAGCCCACATATGTGCATGCATGTGGGTATTTTTGTGTGAGCAATGCTTTTAAAATCAACCTGTTTTTAAAATCGACCTGTTAATAAACTTGACCAATAGCCGTTTATGGATTTCTCCTGCAGGAACTTGTCCAAACCTTTTTTTACACCCAGCTGAATTAACTGCTTTAACCACATCCTCTTACAATGAATGCTAGATTTTAATGGGTGTTGCGTGAAAAATAATTTTCTCCGATTTGTTTTAAATGTGCTATCTGCTAACTTCATGGAGTGTCCCCTAGTCCTTCTATTATCCGAAAGCGTAAACAACCGATTCACATTTACCCCTTCTAGTCCTCATGATTTTGTAGACCTTCATCATATCCCCCCTCAGCCATCTCTTCTTCAAGATGAACTTCCCTATTCTCTTTAGACTTTCCTCATAGGGGAGCTGTTTCATCCCCTTTATCATTTTGGTTGCTTTCTCTGTACCTTCTCTAGTACATTTATATCTTCTTAGAGATGCGTCAACCAGAATGGAACACAGTACTCAAGGTGCAATCTCACCATGGAGCGATACCGAGACATTATGACATTTTCTGTTTTATTCACCTTTCCCTTCTAATAATTCCTAATATTCTCCTTGCTTTTTTGACTGCTGCAGCACACTGATCTGGGAAACCAGTTGACTGGCTCAGTAAAAAAAAATATATTGGCTTAAACAAAAATGACTTCCCTAGACTGTTAATGCCATTGAAAAAAACTGCATATGTTTAGATTTTATTCTTTGGAATTATTTTATAACTTGCTGTTGATGTATATGGGAGTAAGTGTTTTGGTGTGTATGTGTTTGTGATTTATTTATTTATTTTCATGACACTTCTTATGGTTTGTTGTATATTTAATTGTTGATATGTAAATTATTGATCTGTAAATTGTTCAAAAGAATAAAAAATACTTTTAAATTAATGTTTAGGTTTATTTGAAATTTATCATATACTTGCCCTTATTATTTGATAAAACCTGTTGACTGGCCCCAGCCAAGCAGTGGATCAGATTGCAAACCCAGATGCGTGGGCTAATTATCCAGATATCAAGGTGGCTATACTTGAAAGGGCTGGGTATAATTCGGAGATATATTGACTGTGGTTCCAGAAAGGGACCCTCCACTTCAGAGAGAGCCTTAGGAATCTTTTTCATTATCTCAAGGACCTTGAGTGGAAATGGCTTCAGCCTAATGTGAAGTCAGACTGACAAATGGCCGACTTAGTCTTGCTTGAACATTTCATAGAGGGCTTACATCTGTCCATAAGGCAATGGGTACAGCAACATACCAAGCTTACCCTTGAATTGGCCATTGAGTTGGCTGATGCCTTCCATCAAGCCCAACTCGCAACAGGGAATCCTGGGGTATGTTGAGGATAGAGGGATTTAGCATCCAGATACCTGATCCTAACAAGGAGAATAGGGGGACCCAGCAACAGTCCTCAAAGCAGCGAAACTCTGTCTTGACATTCAGAGGACATCCAGTAAGCTCCTGAAATAGTTTCACTTGTGGAAGGTAAGGCCATTTTGCCAAAGACTGTTGGTATGCAGGAGGTGAGGCCATGGATATTGGCTTGGATTTCCAGCCTAACCTTTAGAGCAACAGTGTTTTCCACGTCCTTTTCCTCAATCATACCCAGGATTCCCTGTTGCGAGTTAGGCTTGATGGAAGGCATCAGCCAACTCAATGGCCAATTCAAGGGTAAGCTTGGTATGTTGCTGTACCCATTGCCTTATGGACAGATGTAAGCCCTCTATGAAATGTACTTCCTCGACCCCTTTCTTTTCTCTTTTCTGAAGTTGTAGCTTCTTTAAAGGTTCTCTGAGTGTGGCGGCCTGTCAGTGTCAATTTAGGAACATTATAGAAACATAGAAACATAGAAATGATGGCAGAAGAAGACCAAACGGCCCATCCAGTCTGCCCAGCAAGACTGGCATTGGACTATGTTCCACTGGGCTTGGGGCTGGAGGTAAGTATAGCAGTCTGCAGGTCATGCCTGTGGACTGCCAAACGCAACAATACCCCCATCTTAAGCCCCCTCCCTGAGGGTCTCGGTCTCTTGGGATGAAGCACATTAAATTATCTTAATAGATTAGGGTCCAGGATGTTAGAAGTGGGTTCCCAAGAGTTCTCCTCTGGACCATAACCCTTCCACGAAAGGAGGTATTCCCATTTCTTGCCTCTGCTCTGAGAGTCCAAAATTTCTTCCACTTCATAGACCATGCTATCATTTCTGGTTACTTCTTGAGGTTCTGGAGGTGCCCTAGAAGGCCAGGTAATATTAATGGGTTTAATAAGGATACATGAAAAAACATTATGTATGCCCAAGGTGGGCAGCAGCAGCTTTAGCTGATAGGTCACAGGCCCTATCTGGTGAATTATAGGCAGGGCCTGTGGAACCACTAGGCAAGCTAGGCCTGTGCCTAGGGCGCTGAGATTTAGGGGGCGCCGCCGCTCTTGGCCACTTCAGGCGGCAGAATTTTGAAGGGGCAAAAAGTGCCCCTTCAAAATTCTGCCGAGCCCCCGCCTTACCCTGCCTCCCCCCCCCGTCGGGCCACCCTCCCGATGCCCCCCTGGTGGTCCAGCGGAGGGCCCAGGAGTGATCTGCCGCTTCCGGGGCCTCTGCTGCCACTAACCAAAATGGCGCTGGTGGCCTTTAGCCCCTACCATGTGACAGGGGCCAACCAATGGCACCGATAGCCCCTGTCACATGTTAGGGGCTGAAGGCCACCAGCACCAGGGGTGGATAGGCCTATCAGGGGATTGGGCTTCCCCTGGTGGGCCGGTCTAGCTCATCATATGGCCGAAGTTTCCGGCTGCGCCGATCTTCTTTCTGTGTGTGTGTGTTTCTGTGTGGGTGTATGTGGTGTGTATGTGATGTGAGAGGAATGGAGCTTCTGTTTGGGTGTATGTGATGTGTATGTGAGAAAGGAATGGAGCTTCTGTGTGTGTGTATGTGAGAAAGGAAAGGAATGGTGCTTCTGTGTGTGAGACAGGGCCCTATACCACCAGCTTCCAGGCTGGCCTCCAGCCTGTGGCACGGAGTCTTCCTATCCAGAGGCCTGTCGCCATGCAGGCCACCATAGACACAGAGACCCGACACTGCGTGTCCATGAAATAAAATTTAACTTAAAGTGGGTAGAGACAAATACTAAAGCAAAAAAAAAATTTAAAGTATTTAAAATGTTCATCTCAGCAAAATCACAAATTTAAGATACTGATGCCAGGTGGGGTTTTTTTTTTTTTTTAAGCATAATTTAAGCATGAAGACTAGAATAGTTCCAATCTGAAACGGTTTGGCTTTTTTTTTTTTTAAGCCTTTAGAAAATGTATATTTTTAAATGACTAAGACTGGAATCTTCCCATTTAAAAGGGAAGCTGACTAAGGATGACTTTCTGTTCCATATCTCCCACATGAAAAATCATACGACTGATAGTTTGAAGAAAGACACTTGCTTTATTGTCTGAAAGCATAAAACAAGAGAAGCTGTACGGTGTGGGTGGCTGTCCCTTGGGAGGACAGAACCTGAAGGAAGGGGGTCATTTCTTATTTAACGGTTGGGAGCATCACTTTCACTTTTAGTAAAAGTGAAAAATCATGCTGCAAGTCTGAAAGCAAGGTGCTTCTGTGAGAGAGTAATGTGTATGTGAGACAGGGAGGGTGCTTGAGTGTGCCGATGTGTGTGTGCGCGAGAGAGATGGAGCATGTTTTTGGCTGGCTTGTGGCTGTGAGAGAGGGCATGTGTGTGATTGAGCCTGTTTGTAAGTGAGATAGAACATGTGTTGATTGAGAGCTTGTGTGTAAGTGAAATAGAGAGAACATGTGTTGATTGAGAGCTTGTGTGTAAGTGAAATAGAGAGAGCATGTGTGTGATTGAAAGCCTGTGTGTAAGTAAGGGAGAGTGAGAGCATTGTGAGATTGAGAGAGACTGGCCAGGGACGTGATGTGTGTATGTGTGAGAGAGACTGATCAGGGAGATGACTGGTATGTGTGTGCTTGTGTGTGTGTGAGAGAGAGAGAGACTGGTTGGGGAGATGATTGGTGTGTGAGAGACAGAAACTGGTCCTGAGGGTGTGACTGGTGTGTGTGTGTGTGTGAGAGAGAGAGAGAAGAGACTGGTTGTGGTCCCTAAGGAAGAGGACTGTGAGGACAGCTTCAGCAGCTACTGCTGCTTCTGGTGTGGCCTGCAAGGGAAAGGAGTAGGAGAACTGCTGGAGAGGGTAAGTAAAGGTGGCTTTTTAAGTTCATTTTTCTTGATTGACTACCATTTTAATTATTGGGTAGTATGTGATGTGTCTACTGTTTGAAATATTTTATTAGTGTTTTGTAAAGCTTTCAAAATATGCACGAGTCTTTAATTATTGGATATTCTATTCATCAGTTGTTTTGAAATTATTTTATTTGTATGATTTTATAATTATGATGATTTATATATCTTGATTTTATTGATTTGTTTCACAAGGAATGGTGAAATTTTTGTTTTTCAATTGTTACACTGTATAGAGTCTGGCATGATGCATTTTACAGTTCAGTTTTTGTCTGCACATTTCTATTTATACTTTATGAGGCTTTATTCTGTATTTGGTGAGGGTTTGTGTTCTGCATGCAAAGACTGAGATGAAGCACTCTTTTAGCATGTGGTTTCTCTGTAGGGATCTGTAGTAGCTTGGCCTGTTCTGTTTTCCTGATAGGTGTATTGATATTTTCGTTTCTGGTGTAATATTTGTGTATTCTTTTTCATAGGTGGGGTTGTTATTCTTTGAGTGTTGGCAAATAGTACTGTGTTGATACGGGAGGACCATGCCAAAATATATCACAATAGGTATGATGCCATATGAATTCCAAGATGCAAAGTTTTCTTGTTGGCATCACAACAGTGCATGAAATTATCACAACAACTTGTATATTAATTTTACCTCAGAATGTCATTATTCATGTAAAATATGTTATAAATGCATAATTTAAAATTGTGTATGGGGAGGGGGCGCCAGACTGTAAGGTTTGCCTAAGGTGCCTAATACCCTTGCACTGGCCCTGGGTGCTGTCTGAGAGGGAGAGATTCACAGTTGGTGGACAAGTGGGTCCAGGGTTCCCTGGGGCTGGCAATGGCTGTAACACCACAGGGTTGGCCCGACAGCGTGTTCTGCTGTGCACAGGTGGGGCAAGGAGACAGGAGAACTGAAGACTGACAACAAGACAAAGACCACACAAAGAACTGAAGACTGACCACAATGATGAAGACCAAGAATTAGGCAGGGATGCTGAGGCAACTCCTCTACTTACAGTAGTAGAACTATTGCCAAGGCAAGGAGGAGCCTTTATTAGTGAGGTCACCATCGGGCACTGCTGGCCTTTTCCTGCCGCCGTGGGTTCTTTAAATGAGTCAGTGTCGGGCGTGCGCGTAACTTAGAAGGGCCTGAGGAGAGCTGTGGTGTCGGAAGAAGGCAGAACACGGCATCCTGCCGGCGTCCATTCGGGGCCCTTCCCCATCATTGCACTGTGTTCCCCCAGGCTCGGGCCTGCAGGTAGGTGGGGCTGGCCCATGGACCACCAAGCAGAACAAAGAGGTAGCCCTGGCACAGGCAAGCACTCAACCCTGTATTGTTTAGCTAAGGAGGAGGGTATGTGACAGGGTAGTATATACCCAGAGACCCCAGAACACCTTAAGGACAGGGCTTAGCTATATGGACCCGTTCCACCTTAAGAAAGACAATTCTGGGTACTGGCTGTTTCCTCTGCCCCGGGACAGAGGAAGAGAGCAAAGGGAGGCCTCAGACCCTAGGAGAGAGCAGCTTGTGGACTGACTGTGAGTAAAACGGGAAAGGCAGCCCCTTCAAGATAGCTGACCTGTTTGAGTTTGATTTACTGAGCTGGAATTGTGAATATGGAATATAGTTGGTTTATTTGCACTGTAAATAAAACACACCAAGAGCAAAAGGCATGCAGGGGCATGCAGAAAAATATTGGACACATAGTAATAGATACATATAGGGGTTGAATTAACACAAGTTTGAAACTTGAGCAGTAGCGCTAATCAACAAGGCTTCAATTGTAGTATATACAGAAAATTCCTCACAGGAATCTGTCTTTGTGACACCAAGCTGAATATCCCGTGAGCTAGACCAAAGATCTTTATTACAGCACAAGAAATAGGGCCTTGGGTTGAATGACTCCAAATATTAGCCAGTTACACAGCTAAGTAATTTTGTATACTAGGAGCCTTCGTGAGTTCCTGGTTTCCATGAAGAAACTTTACAATATCAGGAAACTTTTAGGAGACCGTAGTTCTTTCTGTGCTGGTGCGAGGTAAAATTTCTTTTCAGAAAAGGAATTTGTCTGTCCTACGTCTACTGATTGTGGTTTCGAGCTCCACAATTCTGGTTGTATGTATGGTGGGGGCAACATTCCCAACATGCTGAGTCCCTAGTGAGGGCAGTAAGAGCTGATTTTATCACTCAGATGCACTCAGCTTTTTTCCCACAGATAAAATGCACTTAATGCGAGTAAATCCTATAGACAATTCAATGGTATATTTTGTAGCAACAGGCCCGACGCGACCGGGTGTGCATACCTTGCATTTGCATGGAATGGCACACCTGGGGAGGTGGCGGGCCTCCAGCAGAGTCTAACCAGCTGGCAGCCGAAGAAGGAGAGAACACCGGCGACTGAAGGAGAGACCCCTCTTCCGGGTATGCTCATACACATGCCCGCGCACAGCTTCCACTCCCTTCCCACCCAAGCAGGAAAATTGGTGGGCTCTACGGCCCGAAGATAGCAGGAGGCCCTCAGGGCTGTGATGGAGCTCATCCCTCCACAGCCCGAAGACAACAGGACAAGAGGCCTGCAGGACCATGATGAAGCTCATCTCACCACGTCCCGATGATAACAGGAGACCATGCATGTGAGCTTGTATGTATGTGTGAATGAGTAGAGCCTGTGTGTGTCTGAGAGCCTATTTGTGTGTGCATGTGTGTGTGTCTGTGTGAGAACCTGTGCCTGTGAATGTGTCTGTGTGAGAGCTTGTGTGTTTGTGTATGTTTTGTGCCTGTGAGAGCCTATGTGTCACATATAGGCTCTCACAGGCCCGCATGTATACACACACATGCATAATGTATCTGTGAGAGAGAGGCAGCCTATGTTTGTTAGAGAGAGGGAGAGTGTGAGAGAATGAATGTGTTATAGTGCATATGTGTGAGAGAGAAGATGAAATTTGTGCGGCCCTACCTCTCCCAATCCATGACAATCTCAGGGTGACTGGAAATCAGATCCCAGGTATGGAGAGCAGATTTCTAAATCCTTATTAGTTTTAATTATTGGGTGTAATTTGATGATTCCGCAATTTTGTATCTTTTTTTTTTTGTGGGGGGAGAATAGAACATTTTTTAATTGGACTTTTTATTCTTCAGATTTTAAAAAAACTTTTGGTGTTTTGGAAATTTTCAGTATTCTATTCATTAACTGGTTTGAAATATTCTTTTTATGAATATGACTTTACTATTATGATTAATGTTTTATATTTCTTGATTTTATTTGTTTTTATGAAGAATGGTAATGTTTCTGTTGTTCCATTGTTGCTCTGCATGTAGAGGCTGGCTTGTGGGTTTCAGTTCAGTTCTTCTCAGCGTGTTTCAGTTTATACTTTCTGATCTCTTCATTCTGTATTTGGTCAGGGTCTCTCTGTGTTCTGCACATGTGATCGAGGAGAGGTATTTTGCTAGCATGTAATTTCTGTGTAGGGATATATAGCAGTCTGGTTTCCTAATAAGAACTTTTATTGGTATTCTGGGGCCTGGTGTAATATGTGCAGTGTTGCCTTTTCATAGATAAGGTTGCTAGGGTTGTTTTAGTATGGGAGGTTTACTATATTGTAATGGTAATTATCTTTGTTCATGGCTTTCTGAGGACCAAGCTTGCATCCAGTACGAATTACAAAATGTCTAATTCCATAGGAGCTAAAAGTGTCTTTTTTTGTTTGCAGAGTTTTCTGGTTGGCACCACAGGAGTGCATGTAAATATAATATGCATGTTGTAAGTGATATTTTTGCATCAGAAGACTACTCTTGAATGTTCTTTTTCATGTAAAATCTGTTATAAATGCATAATTGGTGTGTCTGTAAAGGGTGTGGGAATGTGTTTGTGTGTGTGGGGGGGGGGGGGGGGGGCGCACGTGTGTGCAAGGTTGTAAGGTTTGCCTAGAGTACCTAATACACTTCCTTATCCATGGATTCTGGGGGGGCTTGTCAGTTTTTAAAAATATAGATTACAGGTGGAGCTCAGCTTTATTTGATAGCCCCGGGACAGGCACTGAATGAATTGGGGGGGGGGAGCACAGTAATTTTTCACACAGGGAGCAAAAAAATAGCACCGGCCCTGTGTATCAATTTTCAAAAGCCTACATACTCGAGTAAATGCTTTTTAAAATCAGGGCCTTGGATTGTAAGCTTGTTGGGCAAAGACTGTATGTAATTTCTTGTAGAGCATCCTGGTTTAGAGTGTTATGTAAATGATAAAATAATATTAATGAGGACGATGTTGTTCTCTCCCAACTGGAGACAAAGGGGTTGATGTAATAAGATCCGCGGTGAAATCGGCGCTAGTTGTCGGTGTGTAGTTTTTTTAGCGCACGCAACAAAAACACACGGGATATAATGAAGTGCCTGAATGCAAATGAGATGCGTACAGAAAATCCATGCAAATGCGAAACCCGTACGAAAACAGATGCAAAAAATGCGCGCTCACAGTCCTATGTGATAACCCACGCTGAAACCCACATTAATGTGGTGACTTGTGAGTGACTCTTGGGGTGAAAGCCTTCCCTTTTTATAAAACGGTGAGGAAGTTAATGGTCTGGGAGTGGAACTGAAGGTGGGCAGTGCAACGTCTAACCCCCTTCATGTTCCTTCTCCGAACATGTGGCAGCTGCACCGGCGGCTGCAAGCAGGCGCTGGAACGCAGCAGAGATTTCTACAGCTGACCCACAAAAATGTTCCAAACATCCAGAAACAGTGAAGGTAATCCATGCTTACCCCAGAATAAACCGCTCTCCAGACAGGCGCTTTAACTTAACTCCAGCCCTGACCCAGTCACTAAAAAAACCCACATTCGAAAACCCGCACTAACCCATGCGCGGCTCCCTGCAAGCCCTTGACTAGTTAATTGCCTCATTTGCATGCACGCGCATTAAACCAGCCACATGTTTTAAAGCGGGTCTATGCCCGCGGTTTTCCCCGCTGAACACTTTATTACATACCCGCATAAGGCTAGCGAAGGAAAAACGCATGCAAAACTCCATGCAAGTATGCGCAACAACCCGTGGCAGCTTTAGCCCAGCTTATTAAAGCGGGCTCAAAGGCTGAGAATAGCATTTTGTACTTGCTTAGCAGAGTAAATGAAAAAAAGGTGGCATAAGAGAGTCCTCCTCCCCCATCCCCCAAAATGAATACACAATCATACTCAGGAAAAGCAGCAGCAATCCAATCCACGCCCAAGGAAAAATACATACCGGATGGTTGCTTGACCTCCACTCAACTGCTTGAACCGCCGATGCAGGTGCTCAATCTGCTCCGAAGAGACTGAGGAGAGAAGAGAGAGACCCTGTGAGTGACGCCCTCCATATTATAGAACCCCCAACTGTGTGAGAGAGGCAAGGGCTGTGCACCTCGGGCTTGCTCCCCAGAGCTAGAGGGATGTGCCGCTCTGAACCCAGGAAAACAGATTGGGACAGTCACATGCCCTGGATTCCTTCAGTAAGCACCGCCCCCTCCCTTCAGACGAATGCCCATACATGTAAAACCACGCCCACTGCCAGTACGCAGAAATATCGGTAGGAAGGCCACTAGCTGCATGAATCCCCTTGCCCATGGGCGCTGCAGGCACTTCCCAATTTTGCCACTCAATAGCAGTCAGGACTGTGTGTCTGCACTATATTCGTTTATTTTATTTTAACTTTTTCAAAATTGTCCATTTTTGCCTTTTAAATAGATAAGTAAATGAAAGGCACATCTCTGACACATCATATAGTGGTATATAATGGAACCAACACAATTTGGTTGAAACACTGGATTCTCATGATTAGGTTACAGTACATAAGAACATAAGATATGCCATACTGGGTCAGACCAAGGGTCCATCAAGCCCAGTATCCTGTTTCCAACAGTGGCCAATCCAGGTCACAAATACCTGGCAAGTACCCAAACATTAAATAAATCACGAGCTACTATGGCTTATTAATTAATAGCAATTTATGGATTTTTCCTCTAAGAATTTATACAAACCATTTTTAAACCCAGTTACACTAACCATTGTAACCACATCCTCTGGCAATGAATTCCAGACCTTAACTGCGCTGAGTGAAAAAGAATTGTATTTGATTTGTTTCAAATGAGCTACTTGCTAACTTCATGGAATGCCCCCTAGTCCTTCTATTATCTGAGAGAGTAAATAACCGATTTATATTAACCTGTTCAAGTCCTTTCATGATTTTGTAGATCTCTATCATATCCCCCTCAGTAGTCTCTTCTCCAAACTGAACAGTCCTAACTTCCTTAGCCTTTCCTCATAGGCCAGCCGTTCCGTAGTAAGACTATAGGGCCTACAAACTGTATTGAGTATCCCTCTTTGACCTATAATACTAAGTGCTTCCCTTCAGCTTTTGCTCATTTTATGACCATGATTAACCAGTATCATCACCTTTTATAAGAAGGAAAAGTGGGAAAGACAGAAAGGTTTTCTACTGTCCATAATTCCACCTCTGTAGTATAGATAAAGGTATCCAAGGATCATTTTATGCTCAGTATATGGCAGAATTTGAACTCCATTACTTTAGCTTTACGTTTGCCTTGTGTTGTGCATATAAAGAAACAAAATGAAGAGTGACAGAGTTGTACTTGGTGGTTCTAGAGAAAATCATATTTGAGATATGGAAGAATGATGCTTTTTCCTATTTACCAGAGCCATGCAGAAAGAGTTCATGCACCATTAAAGGTTGTGAAAGGAAGAGCACAGGAGGTAGTACAACATATGCACAACAGTGGGATGAAGGTGTTTTGGTCATTGTGATTGAAAGGAAGGGTAATATTGGTTTTCTGTTTAGTTCCCAACTATATACACCTGCCCCTTAGGGCTTCCAGGTCAATTGTAATCTAAGGTGTCATGATGAACTTTATTTTCAACTACCAGGGCTTATTCCTCTTGTTATTGCACCCTCCCATCCAATTCAGCCATCATGGCAACAATCTGCAGGTGTGCTCTTCAGCCAGCCAGTGGATGTTACTGTCGCATGAGAACCGGGACCCCCCCCCCCCCCCCCAATGAACCTGAGTGAGCAGAAGCCAAGTTGTGTGACTCGAACAAGGATCTCCAGCCTGGCAGCGTTGTGCCACCAGGCTTGGCCTTTGTGCAGCACATTCTTTAAAAACAAGTTCTTTGAAATTGCCCAAATATTCAATTACCAAAAGAGACGCATGAGTTACAGCATGCATAAATCGAATTGCTGAATATTTTACCCACTGGTACATTATCAAATCCTATCACCAGTCCCAAAGTTTTATTACATTATAAAAACAGAATGGGAGTGCTGCAGTAGTCTGCCAAAAACACAATTTGTTGAAATTAAATCAAATTAAGCCTAATTAAGGTATCATCTCTACTACATTGTTGGCTTTTCTTTTAACTAATTTTATCATGCAATAAATAATCACAGTTTCACATCCTACTAAAAGGATCTGGAAGAAGGAAAAAAAATCACATGCACATGATAAAACAGACTTGAATTGTGGAAATAGAAGAGAAAAGGGGGGGGGGGGGGGGGGGGGGGGTGTCACGTTAGACCCTACACTGAATATGTGTCAGCAGTCAAACCGTTGTAAAGAAAGCTAACGCCATACTGGGATGTATTAAAAAGGGTAATACATGGAATGCACATACAGTAATTGTCCCACTCTAGTCAACAGTGGTAAGGCCACTGGTGAAATATAATATTGGGTTTTGGACCCCACATTTTAAAAAGAATATAGAAAAAACCCATAACAAAACAGCCTGTTTCATTATGTGTCATTTCAAATTGAAACAAAAAACCCCATTAAAAAAAAAATAACAGGCACCCTGGTCTCCTTCTACAGCTGCTGCAAAAAACTCACTGCACCCGAAATGAAAACATCAGGCGTGCCTCCTCCCAGCCCAGGCTGCCCCCTGTGCCTCTCCACCTCCCTGGATGGCTCTAAGCCCTTCTGTGCGGTCTCTGAAGACCAAATGGGGCAGAAGCAATCCCCAGTTGCTCTTGCTCGACTGGGTTCCATTTTGAAAATGGCGGCAGCAGCTCTGAGGCCGTATGACAGCTGCTGTATGCTGTATAGATGGACAACAAAATTGTGCCCGTCTGGGGCAAGGAGGGAGAGAGAATTTCAATTTTTAAATTTTGGCAGCACTGAGTTTTGCTTTAGCATGGGAGGAGGATCCTGCTTCCTCATTTCTTTTGTTGTTGTTGTTTTTGTTTATCTTTTTCTTCTGTTTTCTTTTTCCTGTTCCTTTTGATAGTCCTTTTGTATTGTAATTTTAAAACTTTGCACACTGCTTTGAGCAGCCTATTTAGGTTGGTTAAGCCAGGCTATAAGAACAATAAATACATGTTTTGTTTCAAATAAATAAAATGAACAGAAATAAAACATCAAATGAAATGAAATAAAAAAAAACAAAACACCTTGCAAAAAAATGAAATGAAACAAAATTTTTTTAGTGCACACCCCTAAAAGAAACTGGAGAAATTCCAGAGAATGGCAACAAAAACAGAGGCGGGAGACAGTCAAGTTTCGAGTTCCAAACACAAATCCTGCCCATTGTTAAACTAGTGATGAGATGTACGGAAGTATTACATCAGTCATGAGAAGTCAAGAAGAGTCTGATGGACAGTCTGGGCATTCTTGTTTGGACCCTTTCCCCTGCTTACTGGCACAGAGTGACCCGAATAACTCTATTTAACTACAGGTTATAAGGTCAGAGATGATCCCCGCACTCCTGTGCACAGGGTACAAGCATTCACCCTCCCTAGCTCTAGCAAGGAATTTCTTCAAATACCACATATCTGCAGGCAGATGCATAGAGGTGAAAAATGATCCACGATTAATGCAAAAGGCAGACCTCTTTGAAGTTTGCTATAGATTCAACTGATTGCATTCTCTCTCATGTTGTGATTGTGAGGCACTGCAGAAGGACCTTGTGAGACTAGGAGGCTGAGCATCTAAATGGCAGATGCAACTTAATGTGGAAAAGTGCAGAGTAATGCAGGTAGGGGAAAAAGAATCCCAACCACAAGTACACGATGCTGGGTTCCGTGTTGAGTCACCATCCAGGAAAAGGACCTTGGAGTTCTTGTAGACAATACCTTGAAACCTTTGGCTCAATGTGCGGCGGTGGTCAAAAAGACAAATGCAATGTTAGGAGGAGAAGTCCATTAATGGCTACTAATCAATTATACTATCAATCACTCAACTATACTATCAATCAATCAACTAAACTATCAATCAATCAACTATACTATCAATCAATCAATCAACTATACTATCAATCACCCCTACACTTATCGAACTTCATTGGCTCCCTATACACTCTCGAATTCTCTATAAAGCATGTTCCATCATCCACAAAAGTCTGTTGAACTCTAACCTGAATTGGATTAACCCCCCACTCCTCCCCCGTACCTCGAATAGACCCACACGTACTGCCCTCCAAGGAACCCTACGTGCACAACCTATCAAATCTTTCAAATTATCATCCTCTATAAACAGAGCTTTCTCCCTAGCCGGCCCCTCTATATGGAACTCCCTGCCTCCTGATATACGCCTGGAATCATACACACCCACTTTCAAAAAAAAACTGAAAACATGGCTCTTCCAGCAAGCTTACCACACATCACCTCCCATTACATAAATCCCTACTGATTAAATAAGAAGTGATTCTCCTACAATCTGATACGCGACTTATGATTTAATTCTCGGATTACGTTGTATGCCTATCGATTTTGTACTTTGACTCGGCTATTTATATACTTATCTATTGTATATAGTTTTGATGATATGTATATAGTGATTTTGCTGTTCTCAGTTTTATGTAAGGGCCCTGCCCAAAAGTTAACCTGTTTGCAATGTTATATGTAAGGGTTCTGCCCAATGGTTCCTGTTTAATTGTAAACCGATACGATGTGTGAACGGCTATCGGTATAAAAAAGACATTAAATAAATAAATAAATAAATAAATAAATAAATACTTATGGAATAGCCACTGCTATTAATTGCATCAGTAGCATGGGATCTTCTTGGTGTTTGGGTAATTGCCACGTTCTTGTGGCCTGGTTTGGCTTCTGTTGGAAACAGGATGCTGGGCTTGATGGACCCTTAGTCTGACCCAGCATGGCAATTTCTTATGTTCTTATGAATTATTTGGAAAGGAATGGAGAATAAAATTGAGACTATCATAATGCCTTTGTATAGATCCATGGTGTGACTGCATCATGAGTATTGTGTGCAGTTCTGCTTGCCCCCATCTCAAAAAAGACATAGCAGACATAGATAAGGTACAGAGAAGGGATGGAAAGACTCACTTATGGAGAAAAATGATTAGGGCTCTTTAGCTTGTAGAAGAGACAACTGAGAGGGGATATGATTGAGATTTAGAAAATTATAAATGGATTGCAACAGGCAAATATGGAATGGTTATTTACCCCTTCAAACAACCATTATGACTAGGGGAGATTCAATGAAACTAGCAACCAGCAGATTTAAAACAAATTGTAGGAGGCATATTTTCTCCCAGCTCACAATCAAGCTTGATGTGGGCAAGGCGACTAAGAGAGTGGGGGTTCAAAAGAGGATTGGACAAGTTCCTGAAGGAAAAGCCCATAAAGTGTTATTAGCCAGGTAGCCTTAGGAAAGCCAATGCTGGTCCTTGGGAGTGAGCTACAAGAACTGGATCAACCATTTGGGATCTGACGGGCACTTGTGTCTCAGACTGGCCACTGTTAGAGACAGGATGCTGCTGGGCTTGTGGAGCTTGGTCTGACTCAGCATGGCTCTGCTTAAGTTAAATTCTCTCTCACTCTTTAGGATCTGGGTGGGTCATTTACACTGAAAGTGACCGATACCAGCTGGTGCATTTCATTTCTTGACAAATATTTAGCTTTGCCAGTCCCAGCACAAAGGAAGCAGCTTTTAATAATATTTGAGCAAAGCATTAGCTGCTATTTGGCTGTGAGGTTTGTTTCAGATCCTTTAATTAACTTAACTGATTTTGCTGATGGCTTGGGGGGCATATGGAGTTTATTACATTAGCTCAAGGACACAGTTTTAAAACCAATAGCACTTCACCATGGGAGATTACACATTTTGTCACTACAAATACTCACACCTTGAAGAATTTAATCAGAGACTACACTGTGACGGTGAAATTGATATATCTGTTTTAGGTGTACTGCAATTTTTGTAACGCTGTGTTCATACATTCAATGCAAGCAAAAGTGGTAGTCAATGTGACATAAGGCATAACTTAGGAGCCTGCCACATCTGATTTTTTTGCTTTTACCATTGCCTCAAAGCAAAGTACATAATGCATTCACTGTGATGTTTCCAGTGGATTTACCCATGTGAATATTTTCTCATCTATAAATAGACCAGTTTGGAACTATAAAAAGTTGCTGCTTGAAATTATTCCAGGATTTCCTCACAGCGTTAAGAGTCATCAACTTGGAGGACTGCTCATCCTTCCACAGTAAATGTTTCTCACTTGCCTTCTCTGCCGTGGCCCCACTGCAACATCTGATTGACCACTGACTAATTCAAACCTTTAACCACGTCAGGAAGTGCCCAAGGGGAACCGATTACATAATATGTGGATAGACTTTCTGGTTTTAATAACTTTTAATAATCTACTGATCCTTTCAGTAATTTCATTCTTCTTGCATCCCTACTACTATTACTCCCACTTATCATTTCTAATGTGCTACCAGACATATGCAGCACTCACTGTACAGATATACACAAGCGACGGACCCTTCCCCAGGGACCTGACAAACACAGGGAGCATCAGGCTCCTTCCCCCACCCATTTGGCATGATCTTAAGTCTTCTTTTACTTGCCTCTTCCCATCTCCCTGAACGTCAGGGAAATGGTTCTCCCTCTCCTCCCTGTGGGTCAACAAGCAGAGAATGGTCCTCGCAGAGCCCCTTCACTACAAATATGAGGTCACCTTCTTTTCTCTTCCTCCTTATCCACACTGAAACACACCACTCCCTCATGACTCTCTTCCTTTTTCCATGCCATGAGGGGAGGGAAGAGAGTAATCACCTGAACCCAAATGGGGTTCAGAGATCCAGCATCCCATGAACTCCAGTTCACAAAGTCCTGTTTTCATATTGAAAGCTGACATATTGGCACTCTCTATGACCTTAAAATAAGGACTAGCTGATTCTATGCTCGCTGAACTAAAGTTACTGTATCTGGTGAACTCTAGGCTTAAAAAGGCCTCAGGATGGGTGCAGTTGTGTATTTTGCCTAAAAAGAAATCAGTTCCTGAAATAGGTCCAGATAAAATAATTTCAGAAATAATAGCAAAACTTGAAGGCTTTCTATTAAGTCATATTAAAGTAGTTCAGGCGTGCCTCTAAGAATGAATAGAGGGACCTTCATTTTCAGTTTTTATTTTATTTTGCCTGGGAATTTCAATGTTATAACAAAAGGTGTCGGTGGAAAAATGGCTTTAATACGGTATGCCATACAGGAGAAAAATCAGTGGAAAAGTCATTTTTTCACTGATGTCTTATTTGTTCAAAGATTGCAATTCTCAGGCAAAATAAAAACTAAAATCAGAAGTCCCTAAATATATATTAGCTCTGCATTCCAGTTCTGGGAAGTGGTAGAATGTGTACTCATGGAGTAACTAAATAGCAGCCCAACACTTCTGAGATTGCTCTGAACTCTGAGCACCTCTTCCGCCTTGATACACACATGGCAGATTTAACTTTATCTGCTCCAGGGCCAGCTCTAGGCAAACTTGGTGCCACCTTCCTACTCCTCCCTCCTCCACTCCAATGAAAATCAAAAGTATTTATTTATTCAGCAAATATCTTTCACAGAAAATAAAGTATGGTGACCTGAAATAAGAAAAATACAAAAATACTATCTTCCCTGACCCCACTCTTTTTCATTAACCCTTCCCTCTCTTCCCTGCCCTCCACCCTTTCTCTCTCCTCCCCTAGCCTCTGTCCAGAATTAGGTATCTCCCCCCCCCCCCCCCGTCTTTCTGCCTCCACCCCACAATGCTCAGCAGCTTTAGCTTCTCCCCACTCCCTCCCCCACACATTCCCCAGGGAGCTCACCGCTTAAACCCCCTCCCCACAGTGGTCAACAACATCTTCCCCTACTCCACACAGTAATTAGCAGCTTCTCACTACCTGGCCCCATGAGTAGTGGAGCAGCTGCAGCTTCACCTTCAAACTTCTGCAGACTGCAGAATCCTTTCTGTCTTTCCTCTTCCTCCCAGCAAGCTGATTATTCCTCCCTCTACCTGCAGCTCAAGTTACTCTATTGGCAGGTCCCCTAGTCCACTCCTGCTTCGGCTTGGCGGCAACTACCGAGTCCTGTGCTTTCCATAGCACGTTGTCGCACATCCAAGCTCCTTTGGCTTCACGGTAGCTCCCATGTAGGCTGCGAGTCTGTAGCGCTTCCTTGAGCCTTCTTCATGATGGCGTGATGGTAGCAGAAAACAGCTGGTTCTGCCTCCTGCAATCGCCTCCCATGTCCTACAGGAGGTGCCCGTGTTCTGCTCCTGTACAGCAGCGCTGGCCTCATTGAATTGGCTGCCTGCTGCAGCTGGAACTTTAGAAGAAGACCTGACTATGCAAAGGGGCACTGGTGGCAGAGAAAAGTGCTTGGGTGCAGGGGTGCTGACACAGTGACAACCCCTCCAACAGGATGGCCTGTGCTGCCACACAGCCCAAAAGCCAGCCCCGATCTACTGCAGTGAGTTTCTTTTGTTATATGAACTGTTTGGGAATATCAGGCCCCATGAAACATTTTAGAACTTCTGAAAGGAAACATGTTTGGATCACTTAAATGAAAATGGCACAGGACATAAGACCTGTGTATCTGAAGTCTCTTGCACTCATCACAATAGACTTTCCATTCCCGTGTGATGAGTGTTATTGACTATGGGTACATGGTCTCTCTTCACACAGAACTATACTGGGAACGCTGTTAATAAGAAGGAGCTTAATAATATTTTATAGCAGAGGTAGCAGTGTAACAGGGTGAAAAAAACATCAGGAATGTGACTGTTGAAAGGGGACAAGACAAGATGTACCAGTACCTATCTATAGTTCTTTAAGGGACAATTTTCAAACTGTCCACATTGAGACAAAGATCGAGCGCACTTTGTACCCTGCGGGCTTTGAGGTAATTATCAAAGCGAAAGTACGTGTCACTTGCACCTGCTTTTTGTGCAAGTAGATTATTGCTAGAAAAGTATGCATGAGGATTTGAAAGTGCAATCTCCACGTGTACTTTTCCTCCCCGCCTCCTCGCAATTCAGCTAAAATCCAGGTGACGGGGAACAGTGTCTTAATTTTCAGCCACTCTTAACTGGTGGATTTTAAAAGCACTACGTGCGCCCAAACTGGAAGATATGTGCGTGTCTCGGTCTGGCGCATGCTGCGCAGATTTTAAGAAGTGCTCATGGACACACATAGCTCCTGGTACACGCACAAATCCAAAAGTTTAAGAAAGGACCGGGGCATAGGCATGTCGGGGAAAGACCCAGAGATGTGCGCATAAATACTTAGTGCGCGGGGTCCCCACTGCGTAACTTTACTTCTGCTATTGTTGGTGTGGAAGTCCAAAAAAATAAAAAAATCAGGGCTACTCAGTGGGGTTTTAAGGGTCGGGTCTAACAGGGGAGAAGGGAGCCTTTAAAACTAGGGGGGTTAGTCCTATTCTTACACTGGGCGAACTGGGAAAAGGATAAATAGCATCAGCGTGCACTCCTTATAAAATTCCCTCCACTTACACAGTTGATGCGGCATTTGCGCGCAATGCGCACGTCTATATAGAATTGAGCGCACAGGTACGTGCACACAGCCAGTTTTATAACATATGTGCATGTATGTTATAAAATTGCCACGTCCATGTGCGCGAGCCACCATATGCATGCACGTGTGCGTACGAGTCTTAAAATTCCCCTCTAAGGGAGGGTGATTTTCCAGCAGCCGATTAAAGTGGATAAAATACTTGGAAAATGGGCATCCCCATGTCAAAAGCCACCCCTTTTATACCAAGGTCTTATTGGCTTTTAAAAATCCTGGGGCAATATGTTTTCTACTGCCTTGGAAAGCAGGCTTGGTTTTACATTATTTCACTGTCATCCTTCATTCCATCCATTCAGAAATCCAGCGTGGCCTCACGTCTTCAAGAGCATTTTTAAAGCGAGATGCGTGAAATCTTCAGTATTAGACTTCCAGTGATTGCTACCTGCTGAGGAGTTGCAGGAAAGAGGTGTTCCTGTGGGTCAGTAGTAATTTTGCTGTTTTCATCTTGCATCTCAGTTTGTTTTCTATCTTTTTTTTTTCTTCTCTGACCAAGAAAATGTGTTCCTGTACTTATGGTTTGGGTTGAGTTTCTTGAGCTGACCTGGAATGTCCTTAAAATCATCCTGTTCACTGTGGGACAGGGCCAAATAGGCTGTTGCTAAAATGGCGTTGAAGTCAGCAGTCTCACTAATGGATTTCAAAGAAGACCTAATTAAGAAGGTTCTCACAATGTTTCTGCCATAATAGAAAATTGCTTAAACAAATTACAATCTTCGATGAAGGAAATTTAAGAGGGAATTGAGAGACATACCCATAAAATTACAGATATTGATCAACAGACTGGAGGGTAGGAAATGGCTTCAGAACAACTTTCTGCTCAAGTTACTGCCATGAAAAAAAAGAGAATGAACTTCTCGAATGTAGTGAGGATCAAGAAAATAGGGGAAGACAAAATAATATCTGTATTATCAATGTGCCCAAGTGTGTTAAAAACTCAGAGTTGGTGCAAAATGGTACAAATATGGCCACTGGAATCTCTGGAACTATTTCTTGAGATGGCGCCTGTGTTGGTTGAGAGGGCACGTGGAGTTAGGCACTTTGAGAGATATGACGTCATGCCCCCAAGCTGGTTGTAGCCTAAATTCTCAACTATGCCATTAAGTTTAAATTGATGATGGCCTATATTTTATTTTTATTTTATTTTAATTTTTTTATATACCGGAATTCCTGTATGCAATACAAATCAATCCGGTTTACAAGTAACGAAAAGGTTGCCCTGGTCTGGGAGGTTAGACTGGGGTTTTTTACATAGAACATAGAACAATAACAATCAACTATATGAAGAAGACTGTGCTGGAGTATGATGTAAGAAACTTTTATCTCAGCAGATCATAAAGCTATGGCTCCTAGTGGTAGGGAACTTCAGCTTAAAGGGATCAAATTTTCAGTTTTATTTCCCGCCAAGCTGAAGGGGGCTTCAGAATGGAAAATTCACTCTGCTGACTACAAAAGAACGAGTGAATGATTTTGTGTTCACCGGGTGACAGAAACTGGATTGTGGTTGATATTTGACGCTATATTTTTTTTTTATACTTGACTTTGCTTCGCTGGAACTATATGGGCATGAAAATAATTTTGTGACTGAGTTTTTTGTTGGATGAATATGAGAACTTCATCGTAAACCGGCTGAAGGTTTTTCATGCATGAGTCTTTTACAATGTTTCCAGCTGCTGCCAGAGCCCTGCCGGCTTTACCTATGACTGATTGTTTGTTAGGGATTTTCCAGATGAGTTGTGGAAATCGCACTGGCAGCTTGTTTGTACTGTGTTGGCCATAGATTTATATGGCAGCTATCTTTTTTTTTCTCTGGATTATCCTGTGACTCAGTACAGTGTTTCTTTGATCACATAGGTAATGCAACCGCTATTAGAGTCTCCGTGGAATAACTTGCGATTTCTTTTCATGTTCTGTTAAGCATCTGAACATTCCTTTCCCTTAATAAGGACAGAACTCATTTGGTTCTCAGGATTACTTTTACACTCTTAACTTTAACTCATGAGATGTTTTTACAAAGTGGAGAGGATTTTCTCATTCGTTTTCTTTCGTCTATCTTCTTCTCCTTTCATTTTTTTTGAGATGTGCTACTGATATTGGAGCTTGACATCCCCCACTCCCCAGGGCGTATCTTCCTGATAAGAAGGTAATGAGCTGGAAGAGCCAGCAGCTTGGACATTTCTATATGTTGCGTCTTGTCTTGGTCAGTGCTGTAAATGCTGGTATGTCTGGGCACTTTGGGATTTTGCCACTGATAAGGTTGTGCTTATTTTTTACTTGGATGTCTATACAGGGAAATATCTGAGTTTAATTTACATGTTATATTTAATATGGTTTATTCTTTTTCAGTTATTTTATGGCTGATATAAATCTTGGAGGGGGGGGGGCATATTCAGTAAGTCATTGGCTAGAAAACGTGGGTCTTTTTTTGCTGCCATTTATTGTGTTAACCAGACTTGTGAGGGGCACGGGGCCAACCATTTGAATGGATGGAAGGGGGACTGCAGTTCAGTTTGCTTATCCCTGGTCTAGGGTGTGCTCTACTTAGTTATTTAGGAAAAATGTGTAATTTACGTTAGAGATATTTTGGCTCCAGGTCACATGGACCTCTCAAGGGTTGGCTTGCCATGTTTTTTCGGAGCTGTTGAGCATGTGTTGCATAGAAAACGCACAAGGGTGTCGGGCATATAACCCATGGGCCTGTTTTGAAAAAATTCCCTGGGCTGATATTTTCCTACAATCCGCCCCTGGAGCCTGCCACCAGGCCAGAAATGAAACCTAACCAGGGACAACATGGACATGACCCTGATGCTGTACCTTTATTTTTTACCCTTTTGAAATTTTTTCCTTCTTTTCCTACCCTTTTATTTAAATTATTCTTTATATTACTTTGGTAGCACATGTGAAACTGACATGCCAATAACGTTATCTGAAGCTGAATCTACATGGAAGAAAGCATGGACAAAAGCCCAGGGGGTCTCTTGAGGAAGGTACAGGGATTGGAAAGCTGACCAGATAGACTGTTACATTCCTATGTCCATCCTCTTTGCCTCCTCCCCCTCTCCCCTGCTAATTAACAGCAATCTCAGGGTGACCACAACTCAAAGGTTCCCAGATTATGGCCGCTAAGTCGGGAGTTCCTTAGACCACAACTGCAAAATCAAAACTGCTGGATCAGCCTTTCTCTATTTTTAAGGTGAGAGAATATATATATTCCATCATTAAATTACCTACCACCTATACTACACCATACTGTTATGCTTCTTGATTAATATGCTAGGTTCAATGTATACCCTACTTATTATTTATTAATAGTTCACTGTACATATTTTATGTTTCAAATTCAAAATAATCCATGTTTAATGTATACCTTACTTATTTATTAATTGCTGTTTGTTAATGTTCAATGTACACCATATATTTGGTATTTCTATCTGGTTATATGTAAACCGAAGCGATATGTACCAGTACATGAGCTCCGGTATATAAAAAAGTCTTAAATAAATACATTTTTGTATCTATTTATTTATTGAATTTTTAACAAAAGTACAACAAAAATACTGCAGTACATGCAAGGTTTTCTTATGAGAAGCAAAATCAGCAAACAAAGAAACCAATATGAGGAGCTATCTTCAAAAAGAAAACAAAGCCCATAACTGGAGAGAGAGAGAGCGATGATAACAAACAGCAAGTATACCTGATAAGTTCGGCTCATCCTTCAGAATTAGCAAACAGAACTCAGATTTCCTTTATTGTTAAGGAATCTTTTTAATTGCACAGAATGATTAACAAATAAAAAATAAACTCGTTGCCTTGATATACTATTACGCACTTGCAGGGAAATTTTAGAAAATCTGAAGCGCCCAAGCCTAACACCTGGGGTTTTAGTTGTAAAAAGGATTTTCTCGGCAGCTGCATATACTTGGATAAATCAGGAAAAACATTCACTTTTCCTCCTAAAAAGGAGGATAATCTATATCTAAAGAAAAGTTTCAACACCAAGTCATGATCTATTTTCAGGGCAAAAATAGCTATCGGAGTCAGAGAATATTTGATACAGATAAGATGTGGTTTCTTTTGACTGCAAAACATCATTCTTAAGAGCTCAAAATGTGGTCTCCTAACTCACCCGCTCTACCTACAGCCCGGATTCAGTGGCGCTTCTCGATTTCTCTCCCTCCTGCCCTGCCCACTTTACTTTCCTGTTTCTAGACAGCTGCGGTGCCTTCTCCTAATGAAACCTTGCTGCAAAAGCAAGATTCAGCAAAACCAAAATCAATTTTTAATTGTCCAATGGAACAAAAGAGATACTGTGGATGCAAGCTGAAAATAGAAAATAATAATAGAAACTGTGCCGTGCTCAGTCAGGCAGCTGTTACAGAGAATAAACTGTAGCAGAAATAATTTCCAGTAAGCACTCTTCTCAAGGAAGCTTTCTCCTATTTTCCATATGCATTCATTGAAGAAAGACAGGACCTTTCAAAGCCTGTTTTTATTCCATATATTATTTCATAGGAATAAGTGCACTTGTCAGATATTTTAAATTTGGGATCTCTACTAGACTGCCCTAGCCTAGGACATGGGATTAGGACTATGAGGTAGACAAAGAGCAAATTGTGGAGAAAGACAAACAAAGAATTGCAGAAATAATAAACATATATTTCAGTTTGGTGTTCACTAAAAAAGATCCTAGAGAAGGACCATTGCTGATTAACAAGATCATGGATAGGCATGGGATAGAAGCCACCCCATTTACAGAACAGAATGTATGGGAGGAGCTAGAAAAACTGAAAAGGGACAAGGCCATGGGAGGTCGGATGGAGCACATCCCAGGTTACTAAGGGAGCTCAGAAATGTGCTGGCAGGCCTGCAGAAAGACTGTTCAGTAGATCCCTGGAAACGGGCGTAGTGCCGCAAGATTGGAGAAGAGTGGCTGTGGTGCTGCTTCGCAGGGGTGATAGCAGAGAAGAAGGCTGGTTAGCCTCACCTCAGTTGTGGGAAAATTAATGAGGGAAAGGATAGTGAACTATCTACAGTCTGGTAGGTTGCTGGATCTGATATAGCATGGATTCATCAGGGGAAGGTCCTGTTAGACAAATCTGCTTGATTTTTGTTTTGATTGTGTGACTAGAGAAATGGATCAAGGAAGAGTGCTTGATATGATTTATTTTATTTTCAGTACAGCTTTCAATACGGTCCTATATAGGAAGCGCACCAATAAAATGAGAAGTTTGGGAGTGTGTGTGTCAAGGTGGTGGAGTGGATTACAAACTGGTTGTCTGAGAGGAGACAGTGGATGATACTAAGATATGTAACAGAGTGAACAGGCTTGAAGGAGTAGAGAGCGCGAAAAGTGATTTAAGAAAGCTTGAAGAGTGGTCAAAGATTTGGCAGCTGGGATTCAATGCCAAGAATGCCAAAATCAGTTCTGCAGCCTAATTGAGAAGAATGAAAGAACTCAAGCCAATTTGATTACATATGAGCCTATTATTTACAATACCATCGCAATGGCCACTAAATGAATTTAGTGTTAGTTTCAGCAGAAGCCATGGTTTGAAAAGGGTGGAGGAGAGCTGCTGGATGTTGGATTAAGCATGGGAACTTGGATGCTCAATACTGAGGATCATAGATTATTGAAAAGGAAGACTTATCTCAAAGTTAGTGGGATAAGTTTATCTGGCTAACTTTAGGAGTGCTCTCAGGCAGAACTAAAGTTACCTGACTGAGTCAGCCGGATAATGCTCATTATTGGCATTATCCAGCTCAGTAAGGCAAATGTTTGCTTTGCCCTGGAGCGGCCCTGGACTGCCTCTGACTAAGAGCTGGATTTTCTAAGGTCACAGAAAATCCGGCGGTAACGGGGGGGGGGGGAGCGCGAAGCGGAGGGCGGGCCTGCGAAAGCCGGCAGCCATCCCACCACTGCGGTGCACTGGCTGCCGGCTTTCGCACCAAATAACTACACCATAAAAGGTGTAGTTATTCGGCGCGAAACTGGCGGCGATAAGAGTCCTTATCTTTTGCACCAGCGATGTCTGCGCAGCGTCAGCCCTGGTGCCGCCCCGACTCCTCCTCTTCCAGGGCCAACTCTGACCCAAGCTAGGGACTTTTCGCGAGCGATTACACGTCGAAAATGACCCCCTAAGTCGGCTAATTCAGAGGTGATGGAACCGGTGAGATTTTCCAATCCTGCGGGTTTTTCCAGCCAAATCCTGGACCTAGCTGGACAAATCATTTAAATATTGACTCCAAAGTAGAGGCTTCAGGATCCAGTGCTGCTTTTATTGCATCTTTTACTCCCAGCAATAGAAAACCATAAAAAAACAAAACAACCCATACTGACATTGGTGTACAACCAGAAGACACTGAATTATGTAGCTGCATCTCACCTCTGGTATATATTTCGGCTTAAAACAGAAATGTCGCCATCAAACTGTTCCTCCCCTTACGTACAGTGTAGCTTTATTCTCTTAGCAGTACACAGGGAACCTGCTCTAGAATGCACTTAACAGCTGCGGCATATCAAAACAAGCTGCTGTTATTCTGGCACTCCAGCTATGCAAATGCTAATTGCTCTCAAATCCCTGTTTATCTGAGATGCTCCTTTTATTCCTCAGGGGTGCAGCGCCCGGCGTTCCTCATAGGCGACAAGCACTGGCAGGGCCGGTGCAAGGGTATTGGGTGCCCTAGGTGACCCTTGCGCTGCTGCCCCCCCCCCCCCCCTTGGTCGTGCCCCCCCCCCCCCCCAACCTGTTTTGGCGTCGACTGCGCGCTTCTCAGGGCCACGAGCGCGACCCTGAGAAGCGCGCAGTCTCTATTTCTCTTTGCCGCCAGCGGGATAGGCCCCGCTGCGGCACCACGTGGCTGCTCTTCGGCGCCCCCCTACGGCTCGGCGCCCTAGGCGACCGCCGAAGTTCACCTAATGGACGCGCCGGTCCTGAGCCCTGGGGGGGAGGTAAGTCAGAGAGCTGCAGCAGGGCCCGTCTTCCTACCCATGCCCTACAGGGGTACAGTAGACTGGAAGGTCTGTAATTACAAGTTAAGGCATGCCATAAACTTATTGCAAATCCCCTGCCCCACCCTCGTTCATAACAATAATGCTTTGTTATTTTTTCACAACTGACCTTTGTTGATTGGATGAAATGGTCACAGCCGTACAATTCAAAACTTAAACCACAATATTTTGCAAAACATAATGTAAACCGATGTGACCCTCCCCAGTCCGCCACTATATGCCATGGTTCCATTTCCCTTTTCTAAAACATCTTGAGCTATCCATCTCCTTTGCCCCCCTCCCACCCAGAAGAGCTGGGATTAGTTGCTCATGCCCTTTATAACCAGCCATTTTGTGACTACGCGATGTGGCTAGAGTCAGTGTACAGCAGATTATCAGTGAGACAAGATGTAGATTTTTTTTCCCCTCCCTGGTGAGGCCCCCCTGCCTCACCAATGTCCCTTTTTGAAGGGGGATTCACTATGCGCCCCCTGCCAGCGGATTCTAGGTATTTAGTTGCAGTAAGGATATCTTTTGGGCCTGAATCCTTTTGGAACTTGCGCTCCCTGACTGAAGACCTGTGAGCCCATTCACCCCCTGAGTGTGGCACGCACCTGTGACAGGCTTGGCTGTGTGAGGCGCTTGCTGGCTGGAAGAACTCTACCTCAGAAGAGACTGCATTTCACTCTGTTCCTTTGATGAAGGCCATCCTTGCTGGCTGGACTCAGAGTGCAGAGGCTGAAGACCAATAAGCCCATTTCCTCCATGAATGTGGCAAGCACCTATGGCAGCAGAAGTCCAGTCTAGAAAGGTTTTGTAGAAGAAAGTATTTCTCTTTTGTTGTGAGGAGGTTTTATGGCCACCCCTCCTCACTTGGAACTTGGCTAGGTCGGCAGGTTCACAGCCTCAGACTTCTCAACCCGAGGAGTCACCTTTCAGAAGACCTAAAGGAAGCAAATAAGATCAAGGAGACCCCATTCGGATCTCCAGCAACATGGGGCCAGGATACACATGTTTATTCATCCCTTCAAAAAAAGTGTAGCAGATATGTGAGGCAAGACTTCCCTTGGGTAAATCCATGCTGGCTATGTCCCATTAAACCATGTCTTTCCATATGTTCTGTGATTTTATTCTTTATAACAGTTTCCACAATTTTTCCCGGCACTGAAATCAGACTCACCAGTCTATAGTTTCCAGGATCATCTCTGGAGCCCTTTTTAAATATTGGGGTTACATTGGCCACCTTCCAGTCTTCAGGTACAATGGATGATTTTAATGGTAGGTTACACATTTTTACTAATAGATATGAAATTTCATTTTTTAGTTCTTTCAGAACCTTGGAGTGTATGTCATCTGGTCCAGGTGATTTGCTACTCTTCAGTTTGTCAATCTGGCCTACTACATCTTCCAGGTTCACCGTGATTTGGTTCAGTTAATCTGAATCATCACGCTTGAAAACTGTCTCTAGAACGGGTCTCTTCTCAACATCCTCATCAGTAAACACTGAAGCAAAGAATTCATGTAGTCTTTCCATAATGGCCTTAACTTCCCTAATTGCCTTTTAACCCTTTTATCATCTAATGGTCCAGCTGCTTCACATATATTTTAAAACATTTTTATTTGAGTTTTTGCCTTTACAGCCAGCTTCTTTTCCAATTCTCTCTTAGCCTGTCTTATCAGTATTTTACAATTAACTTGACAATGCTTATGCTTTTTGCTATTTTCTTCAGATGGATCCTTTCAATTTTTGAAGGAAGATCTTTTGGATAAAATAGCCTCTTTCACCTGTTCTTATAACTATACCATAATTGGTTTGGCTTTCCTTACACTTTTCTTAATGCATGGAATATATCTGGACTGCACTTCTCAGATAGTATTTTTTTAAAAGTGTCCATGCCTATTGTACACTCTTAACTTTTGTAGCACTTTTCAGTTTTTTCTATTTTTCTCATTTTCTCAAAGCTTTGCTTTTGAAAGTTTAGTGCTAGAGCCATGGATTTACTTATTGTCCCCCTTTCAGTCAGTAGTTTAAATCTGATCATGTTATGATCACTATTACCAAGTGGACCCACCACTGTTATTCCTCTCAAAATATCCTGCACTCCACTAATATTCAGATCTAAAATAGCTCCCTCTCTCATCTGTTTCTGAAACAATTGCTCCATAAAGCTGTCATTTATTCCATCCAGGAACTTTATCTTTCTAGCATGTCTTGATGTTACATTTACCCAGTCAGTACTGGGGTAATTGAAATCTCCCATTATTACTGCACTTGGCAGTTCCTCATCACTTTCCAGGTGGACAGTAGTATGCTCCTATCGCTACACTCTTCCTCAACACACATGGGATTTCTACCCATAAAGATTCTATTGTGCATTTAGTCTCTTGCAGGATCTTGATCCTGTTGGACTCTATGCCCTTCCGGATATAAAGTGTCACGCCCCCCCAATCACTGCCTCCAAGTTACTCCTCCCCATCATTGCAATATCATTTGTACCACTATTCCTTATGTTGGCAGGGGGGTTTCAGTATAAAGGGACAGAATGCGTACAGCGGCTGTTTGATCTCTGCATCTTTCCCAGTGGAGGATGGGGAGAGAGGGATAATTTGGTAGCATACATAGTAACAGTAATAATGGCAGAAAAGGACCAAATGCTCCATCCAGTCTGCCCAGCAAGCTTCTTATGACAGTACCTGCTGCACCATGCAGGCTACCCCATGATTCTCTTCAGGATAGCAACTGCCACTCCGTGCAGTTATCCCCAAACCTTATGATAACCCACAAAGATGTATTGCTAGCAACATTTTATTTATTACTAGCAACATTTTTTTTTACTGGAGATGAGCCACCTTGAAAATTCAGACAATGCTGCTTGATGTACTTTGTTTATGGACCTGGCCTTAGAAGCAGTCCTGTGCTTTTTCCTTAAGTCCACGTATCAGTATCCCAGACTGTAAAAGTCAGGGCCTGTGTTGATTGTCATCTGAATCCAATTCCTTTTCCACCCCCATCAAAGCAGAGAGCAATGTTGCAGTTGCATCAGAAGTATCAAGGCTTATTAGTTAAGGGTAGTAACTGCTGCTCATTGCAGGTTACCCCCATGTTTATCAGGTCCCCAGACCATAAAAGCTGGGGCCCTCTTTGGATGTTGTCTGAATCCAGCTCTCCTTTTCCCCCTGCCGCTGAAGCAGAGATCAATGTTGCAGTTGCATCAAAAAGATCAAGACTTACTGGTTGAGTTAGTAACCGCCACACCAACAAGTTACCTCCATGCACCCTTTTTGTTCATTTCCATTCTATAGCCTTTAGAGATCCACAGTGTTTATCCCATTGCTCTTTGAATTCATGCTGCTGGTACTAAGAGGCAGGTAAGGATAAATCTCATTCTTCAAACAACGTTTCAAAAAAATATCCAGCTTCAGAAAGTCCAGAATGCCCAAGAGGGAGCTGGCCCAGGTCATCGTTCTGTCAACCCTACTACTGCTTTAGACAGGATGGGCAACAATCCTCCGTTTAAATGAATAATCTGTAATTTTGGATTTAAAAATATCTTTTTCTTTTTTGATCCTACCAAAATATCTGATGTAAACCAGTACAGTTTAATGGGCCTATAAGATATGTTCCTTATTCCAACACATTCAGACTCCAAAATGGGATGTGGGGTAATGTAGGGAGAGAACAAAGAGTTTCTGGCCTGCAGCAGAAAATAACCTTTCCTTAGAAAGAATTTTCTCCTTCTAGTACTGACACAGCAGAACTGTGTTAGTGGAAGTTCTGCTCTGCATGAAACACTGGCCTTCCAGTCCTGACGCAGTAGAGAAGTGTTTGAAGAAGTGCTGCACTGTTTGAGCTGTTCTCCTTCCAATACTGACACCATAGCACAGTAGTAGGGGGAGGCACTGCATTTCTGGAGGTGCTCTCCTGCCAATACTGACACTGCAGGACAGTGCTAGAGGAAGGGCTGCACTGCTGGAGGTGTCTCCGTCCAGAGCTGACAACAGCAGAACTGTGTTAGGGGAAGTTCTACTCTGCAGGAAGCACTGTCCTTCCAGTCCTGACTCTGCAGGGAAGTGCTAAAAGAAGTGCTGCACTACTGGAGCTGTCCTCCTTCCAGTACTGACTCTATAGCACAGTAGTAGCAGAGGTACTACACTGGTGGAGGTGTTCTCCTTCCAGTGCTGACACTGCAGGACATGAGATGCTGCCCTTCTAGTACTGACACTGCAGGACAGTGCTAGAGAAGGTGCTGCACTGCATGAGGCACTGCCCTTCCAATGCTGACACAGCAGGACAGTGTAAGGGAAAATTATACACTGCATGAGGTACTGCCCTTCCGGTGCTGGCACAGAAGAGCAGAGCTAGAGGAAGAATTGTACTGTTGCAGGTGCTCTCCTTTCAGTGCAGATACAGCAGGACAGTCAGGCCGATACAGTATAAATCGCGGGAGAGTGGGCGAGCACAGGCCACTCTCCTGTGCGCGCGATTCAGTAAATTAATTTATTTAAATTAGGGCCCGTGGTAAAAAGAGACGCTAGGGACCCTAGCGCGTCCCTAGCGTCTCTTTTTGGACAGGAGCGGCGGCTGTCAGCGAGTTTGACAGCCGACGCTCAATTTTGCCAGCGTCTGTTCTCAAACCCACTGACAGCCACGGGTTCGGAAACCGGACGCCGGCAAAATTGAGCGTCCGGTTTTCAACCTGCAAGCTGCGGGCCCATTTTAAATTTTTTTTTTTTTTAATTTTTAACTATTTGTAACTTTTGGGACCTCCGACTTAATATCGCCTTTGGGTAGGCGCTAATTTCTGAAAGTAAAATGTGCGGCTTGGCTGCACATTTTACTTTCTGAATCGCGCGCGAATACCTAATAGGGCCATCAACATGCATTTGCATGTTGCGGGTGCTATTAGTTTCGGGGGGGTTGGACGCGCGTTTTCGGTGCGCTATTACCCCTTACTGAATAAGGGGTAAAGCTAGCGCGTCGAAAACACGCATCCAAATGCGGGTTAACGGTGCGCTCCACCAGAGCGCACTGTACTGTATCAGCCCGAGTGTTAGGAAAAATTCTGCACTACATGAGACGCTGCCCTTCCAGTGCTGACACCTCAGGACAATGCTAGAGGAGGTGCTGCACATCTGGAGGTGCTTTCCTTCCAGTGTCGGCACTGCAGGACTTGATCAATGGAGGCACACAGAAAAAGAGAGTAGAAGTGGGAAGTTTATCTTTTCTAAAGCTTTGAAACCATCTAAATAATTGAGAAAACTTTCATTATTTTTTTCTTCTGCAATTGGACATTTTGTGGGCATTGTTCCAAAGGCTGTTCCAGTCCTGTTGTTCAGTAACTATAATTGGAAAGTCATCATTCCAGCATAATCTCCAGAGAGTTCTTACCCCATGTGTAATGCAGCAGCAGCAGTAGTAGTAGTTCACTGTCTCTTTTCTGGCCTCCTGCAGACACAGAATCTAATCTCAGCCAGAGAAAGTCTCCTTATTAATGCAATTTGTACATGAAGCATTAAGTGATAATAAAATAAATGACTGGGGACTGGCTCAGTACAGGGTTCAATTCCTGAGCCCAGCTCCTGTTCATCAGGACAGCCAGGGCTGGGAATTTTGTAGCGTGGATGTTCACAGCTCCTTGCAGGAGGCAGTCTTGGATATCAACCTTGCAACTCTTAATCTCCAGATCCAGGCTGCATATGTGTACCCAGTTGACAGATCAAGAGCTGGAGGTATTCAGCAGGAGGGAGCCCATGCAACGCTCTTTGGTCTGCCCATTGCCCAAGAATGGCCCTTGCATGATGCAAGATCTCACTGAGGCCGACTCACAAGCCCTGAAGGCATAGCCACAGGTGGGTCTGGATTGGCAGTTTTGCTCTTTATGATAGTTTTTACATCAGACTTGATCCCTTTTAAAAAAAAGTAGCATTATATTGGCAACCCTCCAGTCTTCAGGCACCATAGATGATGTTACTGATAGTTTTCAAATTTCCTATAGCAGGACTGCAATTTCATTTTTCAGTTCTTTCAGCACTCTGAGATGTATATCATCTGCTTCTTTTTAAATTCTCTCTTTGCCTTCCTTATCGATGCTTTGCATCTGACTTGCCAGTGCTTATGCTGTTTCCTGTTTTCTTCATTCGCATCCCTTTTCCATTTCTTGAAAGATGTTCTTTTAGATATTATAACCTCTCTCACCTCATCTTTTAACCCTGTTGGTAGTGTTTTAGCCTTCCTTCCACCTTTTCTAATGCATGGAATACATCTGATCTGGGCTTCCAAAATGGTATATTTAAACAATGTCCTTGCCTGAACTAAATTCGTTAAGAATTTAGTTCAGTTTTTTCTTAACCATTTTCCTCATTTTATCAGTCACCTTTTTGAAAGTTAAATGTCGCAGTAGATGTTTTTAGTGTTCTTTCTCTAGTTATTAAGTCAAATTTGATAATGTTGTGATCACTATTGCCAAGCAGCTCCAACAATGTTACCTCTTGCACCAAATCCTGTGTTCCATCAAGGACAAGGTCTAAAATAGTTTCCCCTCTTGTTGGTTCTTGTACTAGCAGCTCCATGAAGCAGTCATTTATTTCATCTAGGAACTTTACTTCTCTAAAATGTCCTGATGTGACATTCACCCAGTCAATACTGGGATAATTGAAATCACTCATTATTACTGTGCTACTGATTTTGTTAGTTTCTCTAATTTCTTCTAGCATTTCACTGTTAGTTCATTCTGGCCAGGTGAATGGTAATACACTACTACTGTATTTCCCTTTTCACCTGGAATTTCTATCCATAAAGATTCAAAATTGCATTTTGTTTCCTGGAGAAAGGAGAGTGGTTTGGGAATGACACTGGAAATTAGTCCTGCACTGATGAAAATAAAGTCTGCTTGTTTTCTTGTCAGTTTGTTTTCTCATCCAATTTGAATGCAAAGAATTGTTTTATTTAATTGCTTATGCACATGTTAGTCAATAACCTGTGTTAGTGTATATTTAATTAAACTAATTTGAACATGTTCTATATAATATACATCTTTTTAAATTGTTTGTGACATAAAATTTAAAAACCTGTGCGTGCAGTTTAGGGCTGAGATGCACTGATGGCGCTCTACAGCTCTCCAATTTACTCTTTGCTTTGGCTAATGCTCTCAACCTTTCATTCAGTAATTATTTATTTACATTTAATTATTTTAATGTGGTTCTTTTTTGGAATTGATGCTGAGCAATACAGAAAAAAAAAAAGAATATTTTTTCCACTCGTTCATTTCAGCTTTTAAAGTCAGGCATCCAGGATAAAAATCAATATGTCTGTAATAACCAAACTTTGTTGGAAAGAGACCAGAGATCGAAGAAGTACAGACATAACCGCCTTTCCTAAGAATAACTTCACATTAAATTGGTTGCCAGGAAAGTTATAGCAGTTGGTACATATATAATCAGGGTCAGAGCCAGTTTTGGGAATGTTATTTAAGTTTACAGCTACCATTAAAAAAAAAAAAAAAAAGTAATGATCTGAAGTATGTTAGGGGGTTGTTCAATATTTTTGAGTGAATTTTACGGAACTGAAAAGTGTCAGAATGAATGCATTGGAAACAGAAATCCTCTGCATACATCCACAGTGGAGACATAGGGGGTCATTTACCAGACGGATCGCACGCGATAAGGGACGTTTCGCACGCGAAAAGTCCCTTATCGCGTGCGATACCAAGATGGGGGCGGAGTCGGCCCCGGAAAAGGAGGAGTCGGGGCGTCACCGGGGCCGACTCCGCGAAGACGCCGTGGACGACGAAAATGTAAGGGCCTTTTCGTGTCCTACTTCGCACCCAATAGCTCCACCTTCTATGGTGGTGCTATTGGGGTGTGAAACCGGCAGTGATCACACACCGCGGCGGTGCAATTGCTGCCGGCTAGCACAGGACCACTCCCCGTTTCGGCCCCCGCCCCTCATTACCTAAAGTATCGCAGGCCTGCGATACTTTAGAAAATGAGGCCCATAGTGTCTGGGAGCAGGTCATCAGGTCTAGGGCTGCAGGTAGAGCTCTGCTTCCACACCTATCGTATTGGCCTTTTTGCACTCATGCAAAACCCTATTCCTGGGAACTCTCTGGAGCAAGTTGAGCCATGCCTGGTCTTACCCCATGGCAATGTAACTCCTGTTATATTGTTTGGGTACTTGCCAGGTTCTTGTGGCCTGGATTGGCCTCTGTTGGAAACAGGATGCTGGGCTTGATGGACCCTTGGTCTGACCCAGCATGGCAATTTCTTATGTTCTTATCATTCAACAGCCTTTTCTATAATATAATGCTATTTATTAATAACTTTATATTACACAAATTTGAACTACCAAAGTGTATACACTTCTATGCTCTGCTTCCTTCACTGGCTCCTTGACCTCTCTCCTCCTAGAGATAGCTGGAGTATTCAGAATTTGAAAGTACGGTGTTAACAATTTGATACAACACTCACATAATTTCTTGTTTAAGTATAAAAATCTAGCACTTTCACAACAAGTAAAGGTTATTCATTGAGTTAAACAGACCACAACATGGATACGTATAGTATATTCATTTCAAAAGTGCTCCATGAAAGGAACCTTTGGATTGCTTACCAGAAGGAGGGAACCAAATTTCTGGGGACATACCGAGAGAGTAGTGAAGCAGAGGTTTAGATTGTGTTCACCCATGTGGGAAAAGGAGGCAGTGTACTCAGTCTTTATAAATCCCAGCCACCATCTTAGGGTGTGGATAGTTCTATTGAATAAGTCAGTGAGAGGGCTATTCCAATTTTACTACTTTTTTGGGGTTAGGCCTCTGGGGTCTCTCTACCTAGAGACTTGGAACTAGAAAGGAGTCAGAGCCTTATCCCGGTGGTTTTTGTCCATGTTTTGGTAACTGTTTAATTGCCAGAGGAGGAAGTATTTTTTTTCCCACTTGGTGGATTCTTTTGTGTATTGAGTATCCCAGGGCCTCAGCTGATACTGGCTGGAGGAGAGGTGCCTTTCCCTTTGAAAGGACAGATGAAAAATGGACTCGCATCCATTCCTGAGAAAACATTGAGGAATGGTGTAAGAATTCTGTGTAAGGTCAGAGAAGCACCTGGAAAGATTGGTGGGACAAGGGGGACAATCAGATGCCACAAAGAGAAGAGTGAAGAGTGGTGAGGATTTCGGGGGAAAAAGTAAAAGAACTGGGGACTTTGATGTGATTTCCGGAGGAAAATTGGGATAAACTTCTTCCTTCCCATTCCCCTGGGAGGATTTGAGGACTAACTGAAACAAAAGAGATTAGAACAACAGTTCCTGGGACAAGAGTAACAAGTAAAAAAGTAATTGGGAGATTTACTGGGAGTATTGAAGAGAAGCAAGGAGTCAATTTACTTAAGTAACTGGCTGAAGTAGTTAGAGAACTGATTGTTGAAGAAAGAAGATCACACATTTATTGCAACTCAGCTTTTGATAATTCAAATGTTTTCACTTTAGAGTTTGTAAATAAATCAATTCATTTTTGCAACCTATCAATAAATTGAGTTGGAACCCACACAGTCTCCAGATTGTTTGGTGCTGCTGCCTGTGTTAAGAAATTATCCGTGCTGTTTACAGGATGTGAGAATAGAGATTGGGGTAAAGGGCCTTGAATCTAAGTTTCCCCCACACAGGGAGTCTTGGACTCTCGGACTCTCAGATGGTTTGGTGAAGTATTAAGAACTGTGCAAATAGGGTCTAAACCAGGGATTTTCAACCCCAGTCCTCAAAGCACACTGAGCCAGTCAGGCTTTCAGGAAATCCACAATGAATATGCATGAGGTAGAGTTGCATACAGTGGAAGCCGTGCATGCAAATCTAACTCATGCATATTCATTGTGGATCCCCTGAAAACCTGACTGGCTTAGTGTGCTCCGAGGACTGGGTTGCGAACCAGTGGTCTAAACTTTGAGATGTGAGCTATCGGGGTTTTCCCGCCCAGGGGCTAATTCCACATGCCTCCCCCCCCCCCCCCTCAAAATCTCAGATATCCAATTAATGTTCAACGTTGTTAATGTGTATGTTACGCCGTCTGCTCAAGTATTACATGTTTATCGAGGACAACCTTTAATATCTGCCAAATCTTCCAGCCTCTTTTCTCTAGGGATGGACGCAGGATTAAATCAGTTATTTCCCAGCTCCCTCCTGGAGGCACACCTATCCAATCAGGTTTTCAGGATTACAGAAATGAATATGCATGAGATAGATTTGCCTGGAATGCCCTACTGGAGGAGGTAGCGAGGATAAAAACAGTCAAAAAATTCAAAGGGGCATGGGATAAATATTGTGGGATCCCTAAAGGCCAGAGGCTGGAAATGACGTTACGGTGCATGGATGCATGGGGGTAACCTGCACGGAGCAGTATTTACTACCCTTAACAGAAGGCTTGGAGGTAACCAGCAGGGAGTGGCAGTTACTACCCTTAACAGAAGGCATGGAGATTACTACCCTTAACCAATAAGCCTTGATGCTTTTAATGCACCTGCAACATCGCTTTCTGTTTCGACGGTGGGAGGGGGGGGGGGGGGGGGGGGGGGGGGGGAGTGGAATTGGATTCATATGACAACCACCATGGGCCCCTACTTTTATGGTCTGGGATACTGATGCACACAGGACTGCTTCTATGGCCAAGTCCAAATGCAAAGCATGTCAAATAGAATTGTCTGAATTTTCAAAAAGACTCCTCACCCAGTAAAAGTTTTGATAGTACATTTTATGGGTTTGACAGTTTCTTGGTTTTGATTGTAAATATTACTACCCTTATCATAAGGCTTGGGGATAACTGCATGGAGCGGCAGTTATTATTTATTTATTTATTTAAAACTTTTCTATACTGACATTCAAGTAAATATCACATCGGTTTTCATAGAACTGGGGAAACCATTGACTAAAGAAATGCGAAGTTACATAAAACGTAAGGGAACTGAACTAGGGGAGAAGGTTAGGATAGCAGAGTCAAGGCTAGGATAGCAGAGTCAAGTACCCTTCAGAGACACATGGACGTAACCAGCATAGCACAGCAGATATCACCATGGGAAGTTTGCTGGGTAGACTGGATGGACTATTTGATCCTTTTCTGCTGTCATAACTATGTTGCTATGTAAATGTATGCAAATCATCTCATGCATATTAATTATGGATATCCTGAAAACCTGACTGGTTAGGTGTGCCTCCAGGAGAGGATTTGGAAATACTGATTTAATCTTGTGTTCATCCCTAGAGAAAAGTATGCTAGGAGATTTGGCAGATATTAAAGGCTGTCCTGGATAAACATGTAATAGTTGCTAAATGAGCAGGCAAGGCTTGACCAGTTTGACCGGAGGTATATTAATCTGGCGTGGCCTGAAGAGAGTGCTGGCCCTGTTCTTGCATTTTGTCCATTCATTTAGTTATAAAAGATAAGAGGCATGATCATTTTAAAGAGAGATTTGTTTCTGACAATTGTCTAGTTCTCTTGTGCTGCAGATATTTGAGAACACTTGAAATGAATAATTCTATATGAGTGAAGAAAATACTTGCTATCATGTTTATTGGTCATAAACTAACATAGAACCATGATGGCCTATCTAGTCTGCCCATCTGCCCAACTAATTTAGCTTTTACAAGTTTCATCACTCCCTCTTAATCCCCTATATTAATCCTGTGCTTTCTTAAATTCAGATACTGTTTTTATCTCCACCTCCTCCTCTAGGAGGCTATTCCATGCATCCACTATCCTTTCTGTAAAGAAATATTTCCTAAAATTACTCCTGAGCATGGCCGGCGCAACCAACTGTGCAAGCCAAGCACTTGAACAGGATGGCGGCCTGGAGGGGGCGGCAGCCTAGGCAGAGACCAAATGAGCTGTTGGTGCAGCAAAGAGGAGCAGCACAGGGCCACAAGGCAGTTCCCAATCCGCTGCGCGATGAAGAAGAGGTGGAGGACAGGGCCTCGCGGCGAAGAAGAAGAAGAGGAGGAGCACAGAGCAGTGTGGCTGTTCCCAATCCGCCACGCGGTGACGAGGAGGAGCCACAAGGCCGTGCAGCAAAACAAGCAAAGTTGCAGGGCTGTGTTTGTGAGTGTGTGCATGTGTGTCTGAGCATGTATTTATGAGAAAGAGGGCTCTTGTGTGAGTGTGTGTGTGTGTATGTAAGAGGGAACGTGTGTGTTGTGTGTGTGAACATGTGTATGTAGGAAGGATTATGTGTGAGCATATGTGTGAGTGAAAATGTGTTTGAGAGAGAGGGAGCATATGTATGTAAGAGGGAATAAGCTTGTTTGTGCATGAGGAAAAGAGCATATGTATGCATGTGTATGAGAGAGCAGAAAGTTTATGCAACCCTATCTCACTGATCCACAACAATCTGAGTGACTGGAAATCAAAAGTTTCCAGGTTTGGTGAGCGTGAATTATTTTATTTTTATTAGTTTTAATTTTTGGATGCTAATTGTGTCTACTGTTTTGAAATATTTTATTGGTATTTGAGAATTTTAAAACAAATTGTTTATGAGTTTTTAATTAATGGATCTTCTGTTTACCAGCTGTTTTGAAATATTCTTTTTTAGTATGTTTATACTATTATGATTAATGTATTTATAATATTTCTTGATTTTATTGTTTAATGTCTGAGGACTGGTGATGGTTTCTGTTTTTTCATTGATACACTGCATAGAGACTGACTTGTTGCGGTTTTCCTATTCAGTTTTTGCCTGCATGTTTCTATTTATACTTTATGGTTTCTTTTTCCTGTATTTGGTGAGAGTCTGCCTGTGTTCTGCATGTGTGATTGAGATGAGAGATTCTGCTAGCCTGTAGGAATTTATGACAGCTTGGTTTGTTCTGTTTCCTAATATGAGGTGTATTGGTGTTTTAGGGCCTGGTATAATATTTGTAGTGTTGCCTTTTCATAGGTAGGGTTGTTACATTTTTAAGTGCTGGCACAGCTGTTTTGGTGTGGGAGGTTTATTATATTTTAATTGCAATTTACTCATGGCTTTCTGAGGGTCAAGCCCACACCTAACATGCATTATAGAAGCCCTAATGCCATATGGGTTCCAAGTGTCTTTTTTTGTAGGGTTTTCTGGTTGGCACCAAATAAGTGCATGCAAATACTTGTGATTTTTTTGACCTCAAAAGACTGTACTTTGAATATTCTTTTTCATGTAAAATCTATTATAAATGCATAATTTTTAATTGTGTATGTGGCAGGAGGAAGGGGGTGCAAGGGAATAAGATTTGCCTAGGGCACCTAATACTCTTGCACCAGCAATGAGTTCCAGGGGAGGGAGTGAAGACCCGGAGGGTAAAGGGGTGACAGTGTTTAAAGTTTAGGTTGCTGGAAGGAATTGTGCTTTTTTTGGCAGGCCTGTGACAGAGAGTGAATGAAGTGTGTGTGTATGTGGCGGGGGAGGAGGGCGCCACAATAATTGTTCGCACAGGGCAGCAAAAAAACTAGCACCAGCCCTGCTCCTGAGTCTACCCCCTTTCACCCTCATCCCATGACCCCTTGTTGTAGAGCCTCCTTTCTGTTTAAAGAGGCCTGCCTCCCGTGAATGGAATCCTTTGAGATACTTAAACATCTCTATCATATCTCACCTTTCCTCTAGGGTATACATCTTTAGATGTTTACGTATGTCTCCATATGTCTTAGAATGAAGACCGTGGCCATTTTAGTAGTTCTCTTCTGGACAAACTCCAGTTGGTTTATATCCTGTTGAAGGTGTGGTCTCCAGAATTGTACACAGTATTCCAAATGAGGTCTCACCAGGGACTTATATATCACCTCCCTTTTCCTGCTGACCATTCCTCTTGCTACGCAGCCAAGTATCTTTCCGTCTTTTGCTGTTGCTTTGTTCACCTGTTTGGCCTTCTTGAGATCATGAGATATGATGATTCCCCATAGCATGCTCTTTTTTTTTCATGCTTAGAAGAATTTCCCCTCCAATACTGTTCCTCTCCCTTGGGTTTTTGCAGCCTACATGCCTTACTCTGCATATTTTAGCATTAAATCTTAGCTGCCAGACCCTAGACCATCCCTAGAGCTTTGCTAGATTTCTCCTACCCCAATACAGATTTTGGTATCATCTGCAAAAAGACAAACCTTTCCCAACAATCCTTTGGCAATGTCGCTCACGAAAATGATTAAACAAACCGGGTCAAAGACTGATTCCTAAGACTATGGTTGGCAATGCTGTCCCCCTCCATTTACCACCATCCTTTGCCACCTCCCACTATGCCAGTTTCTAACCCCTTCAGTCACGCTAGGTCCTATACCAAGGGCACTCAGTTTAGTCTCCCACAGGAGTTGAAGGAGGAAAAGGATCTTTTGAGGTACCGGAAACAATTAAAAAGGTGGATGTATGCAAATATTTTCCATGCATATTCATTGTGGATATCCTGAAATCCTGACTATCTTGGGGGGGGGGGGTGCATAAGACCGGTTTGAACACCCCTGACCTGAAACATGAAGGAACACCAAAGTCAGTGAAAATGTGACCCAAAACTGGTATAACTGCATAGCTGAAGTAGAATGAGCAAAACGCACTACTATTTATTTCAAGTAGTCATCAGCATTTAAAAGTAGAGGCCATTATTCAAGGGCTTATAAAATTAATTGCTAATTCTCCCAAACATTCCCCTAGATTCATCAAAATGCTATAAATTTTGCATGAATAATGCCTGTGATAAGGAAAAAGGGGAGGGGGGGAGAGAGAGAGAGGCTCTCATATAAGTCAACTATTTATATCACTCTAGGAGGGTCATCTAGTAACTCGAGGTGGGGTTTTGGTGGTGGTCAGGGTTTTGGGCCAGTTTTACATGCACAGTCAGAGGTACGAACAGTACATCATGGAAGAATTGATGTGATTTCAAATGAAAAAAGCTACACAAAGATGAGATTTCTACAATGTACTCTTGCCCAAGCTTGATAGCATCCAGGTAGAGAGTGCAACAAGATAGGGCGAGAGTACATTATAGAAATCTCATCTTTGTGTAGATGACCCTCCTATAGTGGTATAAATAGATGCCTAATATGTGTGCCACCCCAAGGCTCTCTCTCTCTCCCTCTCCCCAAAATAGAATTTGCAATATAACATGCATTACGATATCGCATGCAACGTTAAATGTCCCTCATTTTCATAAACCCTGCCCAAACTCGCCCCCTTTCACTAAAATTAAAAAATTTGCATTTGTATCTCACAATGTGATAAATAACACATGCGTTATGGTGTTATTGCCCTAATGCCTGCATTAAGCCATAATGCATTTTGATGAACGACCCTGATTGTTAGGGAGTGGCATTATCTGAAGTGATTCTTGTCTAAATGCAGGAGACCCTGTAGAGTATAAAGATCAGTTTAAAATCATACAAGCAACATGTTTTTCAGTTTGGGAACCAGACTCTCTCATAAACAAGTTGTTTTGTTTTTCCATGCCACGATGGCTGGCATGAGCTATCTGGATTTCCTGTTCTGTGAGAACAGGAATCATTTTATTTATTTATTTATTTTAGTAGATGGAATGGTCATGCAGTCAAAAGTGCACAGTTTTCAGAGTAGGACAACAAAGGCCCTCCAGAAATGAAGTAGAAAGCAAAGTTCAACAGCCTCCAATCTGTACGCAGTGTCTTACGAGTGGGAGCAATATGTATGCTTCTGAAGCCTTTTGTATTTGGAAAAATGTCAAGAACTTGGGAATTGGATTGAATGCGTCATAATCCACACACTCCTCTGCTGTTGATGAAGTGTGTGAGTGCAGTAGTGGGTGATGAGACATACAATCTTCTGGACTGGCCTCTTGGCCAGGTTTATGAATTGTGATGTCATAGGCTTGTAAATGAAGTCCCCATCTCATTACTTGCATGCCACCTTGTTTTGGGATTTCCAGACAAAAAAGAACCTGATGTTTGGTGACCAGAGTGAATCGAGCTCCGCAGTAGACAGGAAACTGTTCACATTCCCACAGAACTGTGAGGGCCCCCTTTTCACATTGGGAACACATTACTGCACATCAGATAAATGATTTCCCTTTGAGGTTCTTGGTCAGAGTTCCTTATACTTAATTTGGTGAAATCTTACTTTTTTTTTGGCATGGTTGCATGTTCTCTACAGCATTGTGCTGTTCGTATCCTGTGCAGACCTTCGTGGTGGATTTCTGAATGTATGAATACTTAGTCTCCCAACCACAGCCTTTTTGATTTTTACCTCAAAGCCTATTTGCTTTCTCTGTGTTTCCTCACTAGATTGTAAAATCTATAGAGAAGGGATTATCTCTTATATGTGTTAGTAGTAATACATCTGGCGATCCTACAGAAATCAGGGTTGGGGCAAGGGTATTAGGTGCCCTACCCCTGGGCTGAGGTCCTCTCTGAGGAGTCCAAGAGCACAGCTCAATTTCCAGGATTTAAGATGTTCACACTTCCAGGATGTCTTATCAGGGGAAGACTTCTCTCCAAGTTGTTTTAACAGTCTTTAAAATGTACAGCAGTAATCGAGCTGGACGGTGAATGTGGTTCCAACATAACTTTACTTTGATTGTAAGAAGAAATGAATGATGATTTACAAATCCTTGTCCAATACAGTCCATTGCATTCTCATTTTCCAATAAGTTAGTGACTGGAATGTTTTCCATATTCCATCCCAATTTCAGGGGCAGTTTTGGAGCTTCCTCCCAAATTGATGGCTATGTTACTTGAATTAGTTTAGGAGGCATAATTCAAAGTCCAAGTCCTCAAACCTTGATTAAAATGTCATGGATTAGGCTTCTTAGATCTTATCTGACCTCCGCCCAGATTTCCGGATGGATGCTGCAGTTCTTCTTTTTTCTTCGTATTCCCCCTGTGATGGAGGGCCTCTATTTCCCCCCTTAAATCTGTGCAGAACCAGGCTAGATGCCTGGTCCACCTTAATTCCCCTTGAGAGAGAGAGAGCTCTGTGGGCAGGGCCCAGCAGGGAAGGAATAAGAACTGGGATCCAGGTGGGGATCCAGGCCCAGGTCTCCAGGACGAAGGTGGCTCCTGGTGGAATAATGTTGTCCAAACACTGAAGCTGTGAGTGCCGAGGGAAGCAGTACAAGACCGGGAGTACTGGGAGTACACTGTTCTAAAGTCAAGACAGTCTGCTAATGTTTGTTTACAAAAGCTGCAAAAAAAGTTCAATCTGCTTTTGAAAAGGCAGAAGTCAGACTAAATTTGTGCCTCCAGGCCTGGGGATCACCGTTCAGGTCCTGCCCTCCCCCCCACCCCTTCACTTCTAGAAATGAATGAGAATCCATTCCTTTAGTTTTACTTTTAAAGGGTCACTGGATCTTTCTCGGCGAGGGACTCCTCCGAAATCCTTCTTTCCAGATGATGGTAGCTAAATTCCCTTGGCCACTGGGAATTTAGTTGGCTAGCAAAAGTAAAAAAAAACAGTCTTCAACATCCAAACAAAAGGAAGAAAGGGTGGATATAAACTTCCTTCAACATAAAGTCAAAGAAGAAAAAGAAATAATGTTTCTAAAAATGAGAAAAGGCAACCTTTCTACTTTTCTAGCCCAAACCTTAATTCTTCCCTCAAAAAAAAGAAAGGAACAAAAACAGGAGCAGAAACAATGCCATCCTGCCTCCTTAGAATTCTAACTAAAGGTCCACACCCTCTCTAGATGTTTCCTCTTTTCACAGAACAAAGAAGCAACCAACACAGCAGCCCACATGGGGGAGCTGTAAAGCTCTGGAATCGTTTTATCTCTACCTATCCTAATGGTATGACCCAATAGGGCTTTATATTTACCTACTGGCGGCAGCTCATGGGCTTGGCTGGTGGCACTCAGCCTCCTCCCATGATTTTGATCCCCCCTCCAAGGTGCGGTGCTCAAACTCGGGGTTTCTCGGTCACTAGTCCATGGGCTGGCACCAGTCCCTGGCAGTATTTCCGCCGGTCCACAAAGCAATGGCGATTGCAGAAAGATGGGAAGGTAAAAAAGACCTGCCCTGCAGCCGTTCACACTGCACTGCACCGTGCACCCCAGCCAGCAGAGACTCTTCTTAATTATCCCTTCTTGCCCAGCCCTGTGGACCATTTCTGCAGTTGGGCAGGCCCCATCTTTGGGAGGAGAGCAGCATGAGAATGAGTCAGCTTCTTCTCCCACTGTAAGACCCTCACCTCCTATAGAGAAGAAAGAGAGGGCCACTGCAGGGCCTGAGAGCAGAGAAGATGCTGACTCAGTCGAACTCGGGCTGATTAACATTCTGCTTCAGTTGCTACCTTCCCTTTGGATTGATCCCAACTAGAAACAAAATGTCCACAGGGTGGGTTTATTAATTGCGGCAGTGTTGCTGGCTGGCAGAGGCAAGTGGAGAGAGTTTTGATGAGCAAGTGGCTGACTGAGAGGGGGGAGGGAAAGAGAGAGGGATGAATATATATATTTTGTTTTCAATGATCAGTTGATGACTGGGTTGGAGGAGAGAGAGGGAGATATTTTCTTTTATGAGCAGTTTAAGGCTTAACTCAAATTATTTATTTTATTATTTGAATTCTGGCTGGACCAGGATATCAATGTACTTGTAGGAGCTGATGTTGGGTGTCCTTTCTTTTAATGAAATATGTACGTTCTACCTTGTACATTGCTTAGACCATTATGTTAAGTGATTAATAAATTTTAAGAAAGTAATGACTATCCCATCCTCATAGCCAAAAGCTTTTTGGTCAACTTCAGTTCACACAAAAGACCTTTCCATAGAGTCATTTATTAGCAACTTTAATTTTTCACCAGTGATAATCTTCTTAAATAAAAGGTACCAGGTTGAGGACAACGACAGCCTCCTCCTTCCACTTTTTCCCAGTAGGAAAAAACGAAGCAAATTCAAAAAGACTGAAAGCAACAAAAGGTTTCAGGTCAGCAACCTGGCATATAACCTGACAGAAAATCGCCACCGGTTGACACAGGCAGGCCCTGATTTAGGCAAAGGCAAGACAAGCAACTGAGTCTAGGTCCAGCTATCCAGGCCAAAGAGGATCCTGCTTCTGCTTGTTTTAGGGCCCAGGTGCTGAAATGGCTTCAAAGGAGCACCCCATGCCACTCTGCCTATGGGCGCCGAAACCTTAAATCCGGCCTTGCAGTCATGACCTAGCAAACCGTATCCTTTACCTCTGTGCTTTCTTTCCAAACACTGGCTCCTAACCATTGATCCTCCCCAGAGATAGCAAGAGGACTGAGAGCCTAAAGGCACGGTGTTTCCAATATCACAGATATCACAGGAAGATGATAGTTGTAATTTCCCTGAGAAAAGTGGGATTACATCTGTATATGTGCCATGGATTATAATAAAGATGAACAATGACTGCTATATGGCCACCCTGTACAATATGAGGTTATTATCTTAGGTGGGGAACGCTCTTCTAGGATAGCACAAGTAATATAGCTAGCTTTTTTTTTTTTTTTTAAATATAGACTGGACATAAGGGGAGAGGCAGAAGGGGATACATTGGAAAAAGATAGTGATCTAATATCCACATTTCTTGCAGTCTGCTAGATAATTCAAGAGATAATAGCTGGCAAAAAAAGAAAAGAGGCCACCATATGTGTATGTCTCTGTCTCTCTCTTTCTCTGTCCCGTTCTCTGTTTCCGAGGTCTTGGCTGATTAAGGCCTCAACCTCATTCGAATCAGCCCTGAGGGTTTCTAGGGCTAAATTAGGCAGTAAATATTTTGCTGCTTAATGAGAGGTAAAAAGTGATTAAATCTACAAAGCAGCCAATCTGATTGGCTGATTCAGGCCTTTAGCACTTTAATTATGTTTAAGACATCTTTTATATTTGGGGGTTTTTTTTTTGTTTGTTTGTTTTACTGAACAGGGAGATTTTTCCTTCAAAACAAAGATGGCCGAAACCAAAACAGCAATACTACCGAAAACTATTTTAAATAATTAATTCAACATTTACTGGCGACTAAAAGCAGGCCAAGGCTGGGAACAGCAGCAAGAGCGCACACAAGGAGCCCTGGAGAGCCAGCAGGAGCTTAGATGTGCACAAAGGTGTGCAAGCTGGAGAAAGCCAGGCAGGATTCTGGATGTAAGTACTGCCCAGCTCGTCTTAAGTGCTCGTGGAGCACAGGAGCAGAAAAAGCTTATTCATAATGAAAAATGCTTTCCTGAATACATTACATTTTACAAGATTTAAATTGTGATAAAATATATGCCTACGGTTACATAAGCTTGCAGTTCTCAAAGCAGAATTTCAACAAAGTTGATTAAAAGTCCATCATGCTAAAATGCTTGGCCACTGGCATTTAGGGCTGTCATATTTCCCCTCTTTCCCTTCCTGATATCACACATTAGGGATGTGCAGCAGGGATGGATTCGTCCCATTCGGTATTCGTATTCGTCGGGTCCCAAATCCTTTGCATCCGTTCTCGGGGGACCCCGATCCATTCATTAGTTACATATGTATTCGTTTCCCAAAAAAACCCCCATCCCAACCCTTTTAAATTTAATTTACTACAACCCTCCCCCTCCTGCCCCCCCCCCCCCCCCCCAAGGCTTGCCAAAAGTCCCTGGTGGTCCAGCGGGAATCCTGGAGCGATCTCCTGCACTCAGGCTGTCGGCTGCCAGTATTCAAAATGGCGCCGATAGCCTTTGCCCTTACTATGTCACAGGGGCTACTGGTGCCATTGGTCGGCCCTTGTGGTGCAAATTAAAGTTGCTAATAAATTACTCCATGGAAAGGTCTTTTGTGTGAACTGAAGTTGACCAAAAAGCTTTTGGCTATGAGGATGGGATAGTCATTACTTTCTTAAAATTTGTTAATCACTTAACATAATGGTCTAAGCAATGTACATGGTAGAACGTACATATTTCATTAAAAAAAAGGACACCCAACATCAGCTCATACAAGTACAATGATATCCTATGTCACAGGGGCTACCGGTGCCATTGGTCGGCCCCTGTGACAAAGTAAGGGCAAAGGCTATCGGCACCATTTTGAATACTGGCAGCACCAGGGACTTTTGGCAAGTCTTGGGGGGGTCAGGAGGGTGGGGGTTTATTCATTAGTGATACGTTGTATTCGTGGGGGTTCGCCATACTTTTCGTGACCCCCACGAATACATTGAATATGATATATACGTTGCGGATTGCCAATACGTTGCAAACGAATGCACACCCCTATCACACATACATACATACATACAAGCTCTTTAACATGCCCGCAGGCTCTCAAGCACATCCTCTCTCCCTCCCATACATAATACAAACACAGGATCTCACTCTCGCATGCAGGCTGCCACTCTCTCTGACATGATGTCTTTCAAACACAGACTCCCTCTCCCACATACAAACTTGTTCTCATTCCGACATGCTCTCTCTTTCACTCTCTCTCACACACATGCACTCAGGCAGGCTGTCACACACACACATGCACACGCACGAGTTCAGTCTTATCCAGCTATATTCCAAATTATCCGGCTAAATAACAGCAGGCCTGCAGAGCCAAATAATTCTGAAAAACTCTACTTGTCCGTCTAAGTAGCGCTTTTCGGACTTATCTGGCTATATGCCACTACTTAGTTGCCAGATAACTTGTCATATATATTCAGCGGGATAAATGTCCTGCTGAATATACCAGCCTAAAGTTATCCGGCTACCTTTAGCCAGATATCAAAAACCCTAACTGGGTATGTTTCAATGTAGCTGGGTAGGTTTTTAGTTATGTGGCCAGATAATGTGCGACTTAACTGAATATCTTTAAAAGATATCCGGCTAAGTAGGATGATTGGTACGGAATGAAAAGGAATATACAAATGGGCCAGCGGCCCAATCCCCTCCCCCTCCCCCAAAAATAATGTATAAAGGCCCTAGCGGGCTGTGCGCAATGCACCCCTAAATGCCATCCAAATTATAAAGAGACCCAGCCCGGTGCATCAGAACTTTCCTAGCAGCCTACCTTCACCCTTCCCTCCGACCCACCCACCCGCAAGGATAGATAGCATCATGGTGACCCTCCCCATGCTTTCTCATGTGACTTTAAGCAGCTTTTCCACATGGCCCAAAAACTCCATCTCTGTTTACCAGCTCTCCTCATTATTGCACAGTCTTATGGGGAAAAAATACCAATAATTATTCCTGGCGTGCGCTGAGGATATAATTCCTCATTAACAGGAAGCTATCTTCTCCCTCCTGCTCTAATCAGCCACCTTCTCCTCCATGGGGGTCAGAGAGCTGCAGAGACCAAGAAGAAGCATTGTTCAGGGGTTAGGAGCTTCATCTAATGGCTAGAGCTCTGACCTAAGTGGCAGGAGGAAAATCCTGAGATGTGCATTTGAGTCTCCTTCTCTGCTGACAACCTTGGGGAAATCACCATGTCCCAGTGGCTCAGTCTACGCCTCTGCAGCCAGGTGACAATAACACCGCTCCTGCTTCCTTCTCCTGTTTTTGTTTTTTTTATAGCCTACATGAAGTCCAGGCACCAGAAAAGTGCTGCCAGCCCATCTACCCCAGAGGTGGCTGAATGTATTCAAGCATTGCTGAGTGAAAGTTGCCATATAAACGCAGATCGTTATCGACAGTTCTCTGGGTCCATTTAGTTCATTTCCTTCAGAGGAGTTACAAACTCTGCTCCTGCACTGGAGATGTAATTTGGCCACATATCTGTTGCTTTATAAGAGGGCGTGTCCAGGGAAGAGGCTGCAGGGCACTCAGGAATGCAGCACTGCCTGGGACCTGCAGCAGAGACTGCCCTGCCCCAGTCACAGACATGGCACACAGCCTGGAACGAAAACCCTTTTCTTAAAGATCTATTTGTCTTCGGCCGTAGCAGGTGCAGCAGGATGCAGTCCATTTCGGCTTTAAAGCACCAGGGCATTCTAATTCTGCTAATATTACTTATTGAACTTGGGAGTGAGAGACAAACACGATCTGCTACACCACCCACTTAGAAATAAAGACGTCAGCCCACAAGTTGCAGGTGATGACTTTTTTTTGGACTCATTTTGTGATGAGCTTCAAAAGCAGGATTCTCTTCATCATCGACGCAAAATGAGCTAGGAATGATGTTGCCTGACTATACAAGTAAATTACAGGCTGCATTAGAATGATGTTGTAGTGGTGTTGTTTGTTTTCAGAGTTGTAAAGAATTGTGACATTAAAAGATGGGGGTGGAAAGGAGGCTTGATGTGTTTACAGAAGGGTGAAAAAGCAGAGGGAGACAAACGGCTTTGTTTCCATGTATCCAAGTGGGCTAACATCAGGGTAGCCAACTGTCCGAAATAAGGAATGAAAAAACGACCTGTCACTAAAAGCAACGGGTCCGGGTCTCTGCTACCATGGACTCAGGTTCTGTGAGGATGCAATACTCAGGAATCAGGGTGCATAGCGGGGAGCGTCTCGGCACAGCAAGTCCAGCTGTGCACAAACTGTTGACAGTAAAACATGTTAAGATTATCAGTAAAAATCTGGCAGACCGTCATGAAGAATATTTACGAGTTGGCAAGCACGCTAGCCCCACTTAGTTAGTTCTTTAACTCTCGCGTTTCTCCGAATTAGAAGGAAAATACATTTAAAGACTCATCGTTATGGATCTGATCTCAATATTTATTTATTTATTTTATTTTTATTTTTGGTTTTTATATACCGATGTTCCTGTATAATATACATATCACACTGGTTTCTACCCCCACTGCGCTTTTCAGTTATTTCCGGTAACCCCAGGAAATGAGTAAGGGTGAGGCAAGAGCTGTGGAGATGGCCCCCACAGATGAGCTCGGTGGAAGCAAAGAAGGAAGCGCATGGCATCCCCCGACCCTACCACGTCTGATAAGGGGGAAAAAAAAAAAAAAGACTAAAAAATGAAAAAAGAAAAACCCGAGCAGAAAAGCATAACACACTTCTAGGACCAAGGAAAGATAATGTAACAAACTTTTAAAAAATGGGTGTGAAGGAGATCCTACTGATTTAATTAAACACAACAACTTTAATAATTACTCTATCAGCAAAAACAGTGCAAATGTTGCTATAGGGGAAAACAGCCACTTTGTTTTCAGCCTGGCCCACTTTCCTGAGCACATGAGCTTCCATCCCAGTTGGAACCTGTCCCGGTGCTGCTCACTCCCATTTATTAAGTGGGGAAGGGTTCCCCAGCTGGGGTGTCATGAGCATCCATTCATGGTTATCAGGGGATTTTCCCTGATTAGGGATCGCCCTCCTCGTTCTGTAATACCATACCTACTTTTCTAGTATTACTGGACAGATGCACTGCACAATGGTGATAAGTATTCAGGTCTGATAACTCCATACCCCAAAGAGCTTATAATCTAAGTAGGTACCTGAGGCAAAAAGAAATGAAGTGATTTGCTCAAGATGACAGGCGTTGTCAGTGCTCCCGGATTTGAATTCTGGCCTACCTTGGTTCTCATCTCACTGCTCTAACCACTGAGCCACGTGCCTGCTCCTCCCTTCAGAACCCCGAATCCTACCTGAAGTGAGATGGCCGGGACTCCTCTCCCTGCAGCATCCCCAGCCCCCAACAAGCAGAGCCCGGTTCTGAGAACAGAAAACGGGTCTCCTGCATGCTTGCTCACTGCAATCATCAGGCTGGCCCCAAGAATGGCCAATTTCTGCAGGGAACTCCCATTGAAAGTCAGCTGCCAGATCCAGCTTTGCTGAATGTTTTGGCTATGCCATTATGGACAACATTACTTGTGTGATGGGGAGAGGTGAAATAAAGGTTTAGTTTTCATGAATTTGGGGGGAAATATTCTTGATCATACACAGCTGGGGTTGGTAGCAGCAGACTCTCTGTGTAAGCCACTAGGTAGGGAGAGGCTGATCCAGGTCTGGTTTTTACCTCGCTGTATATGCACTTGCACTCTGCTTTTCTCAGGAAACTCAGAGCTACATGTCCACAGAGGCAAAGCAGTAAAATCAGGACCTGATCACCCTGACTTTGAAAAATGGAGTCAGCTGGCAGCTATGCACATACTCAGATCCTGCAGGATCATCACTAACCAGCCACAAAAAGCCACTCTCCATCCGCGACTGGCTGCCTCAATCCAATCACATTCAACTTATGCCACTTTTGGATACTGATTTGTGTACACATGTAAATCACTTCAAACCTTTTTTGGGAGGAGAGATTAATAAATGTAATAAAGAAATTAATAGCAAATGTTTCTAAAGTAAAGTTTAAAAGGATGAGCTCCAAGTTCTTGCCCACGACGAGCAGCGAGCCTGGAAAATTTCATGTCACAGGGGACATTTTGCCTTCCACATACTTAGCATGGAATCAACCTGGGGTGAGGTCTAAGAAAACTTTGGTTTGCACTGAATGGATTTCCATAACCAAGCAGGTTAGCCAAGGCGCACGCTGGCCCATGAGTGCTAACCCCTTGGCCTACTTCACAGTGTAACCGAAGAACAGGAAGGACCAACATAAAACTGAAACCACTGTAATGCAAACCAGTTTTAAGAGAATGGCCATCACAGAGGTCCTGTGTGTGGCTCTTGAGGACTGGGGTTTCTCCTCATGCACTGACGGCCTATAAGAAAATGCTCCTTATATTTCTGGAGTCTTGCCTTGGGTTATGTCACTCTCTGTCATGTTTACCATCCTCCCCCCCCCTTCTCTATTTAAACTTGACGAATGTGGTTATAAAAAATGTTCAGTTCTGGTGGCAAGCAACAACCCAGAGCTCCTTAACTCTTAAGTAGTAAGACCACATTCTTCTGGTGTTCGATTCCCTGCAGCTATCTGCTTTAAAGCACAACCAGTTTCTTTAGAATTTGGTTTCTGGTGAGAATTCATAGTTGCCCACTAGGCCCCCTCTCTCTCCCCCCCCCCCCCCATCTCCCAGCTCCAGAGCCAAGGGAGACGTGCAAGGCGCCCAAACCGTCCTCTGAGCACAATGGGTGCGTTCTAGGGTCTGACGGTCGAGAGATCCAAAACTAGTCAACTAGGAAATGACAGCAGCCGAACAGCAAGAGGGGAAGTTAAGGACAGTACGCACGGGAACACATTTTAAAGAATGCAAATAATGATAATATAATAATCAGGAGAGGAATTACTCACAGCCTGTCTTGCCAGCAAGTTCTTGGATTTCCACCGTCAGAGAATGTGAGGAACCCATCACTTTAAATCACTTATCGAATGAAACGACTGTAAGGTAGAGAATTCAGTGATCTGCCAGACTGGGGCAGGACTGCTCCACCAAAGGCAATTAAGGAGGTTCCTTAATCAGGGAGAAGAAAACACAAAAAGCAATCTGTATTTATTTATTTGTCAGGCAAAAAGAAGGCAGGATGCTGAAGGACTCAGAAGTTGCAAGGTGCCAGTTCAGAGCTGCCTGCCTGAAGTGCGGTATCTGTTTAAGTGTTCAGGAAGCTGGAAGCACTAATTATAATACATACAGAGGAAGGGCTTTCCCTGGGTCCTAAAGCCCTCCAAGTCGTGACTGAATCAGGTTGCTCTGTGACCTGGACATTCTGCCTGGCATGTACCTATTTCCAGACCACATTTAATCGTAAACATTTTGGTTTCAAATTTTAAGACTATTTAGCCAATTTAGCCTAAGCAACTATAGCGTAATGTAAGAGAGTGTGGTTAGTAGGGATGTGCATCCCCAAAATTTTCAGTTCAGTTTGTTTTTTCAGTTTGTTTTTTTTTTCTTTTCATCTGTATTCAGTTTGTTTTAATATTTTTTCAGTTTGATTCATTTGACAAACCAAAAAAGACTGCTAAAAAAAAAAAAGACCTTCAACAGTCATGGCTGGGCTGTCCGAGGCCTGGTCTTGGTGCCAAGGCCTAGCCCTGAGGCATGGTCCCAGTACCAGGGCCCTTATATTTTAAAAGCCATGCTTATCAGACTGAAAAAAATATTCACCACATCTTGGGGCAAATATTTTCCAGTCTTATGGGCATGATTTTCAAGAATAAGGGAGTCCATTCCATTGTTGCTCTGCATGTTTCTGGCTTTTTTGTGGGCTCCAGTTCAGTTCTTCTCAGCACGTTTCTGTTTATCCTTTCCGATCTCTTCATTCTGTATTTGGTGACGTTCTCTCTGTGTTCTGCATATGTGACCGAGGTGAGGGGATGGGGGCGTATCAGTTTTAAAAAATATAGATTGCAGGAGGGAGCTGGGCTTTAATTTGATGGGTCGGAACAGAGACTGAATGAATCGATGGGGGGGGGGGGGGAGCACAGTAATTGTTTGCACAGGGCAGCAAAAAACCAAGCACCAGCGCTGAATATGCAATCTCCTAAATCAGCTTGGGAAAGGGCCTCAGTGCTGGGCTAAGAAGATTCCTTCCACATCAGGAAGAAGTCCTCGGAGTCATTGCTTCCAGACCCATCCTGCAACTAAAGCTGCTAACTGAGAACCAGTGTCCTGGAGCATTGCTTGGAAGAGCGTCTCGAGCCCTGCTACTTTAGCCTGAGTTGAACTTGCCTGGTTATTCTCCAGGAACTGGGGGGGGGGTCCCTCTGCCCTTCGTCCAGGTGTGGAGACTCACAGCCTGTTTCACGGTGACAGGGACAGTGTTCAGGACCTGCAGCTGCTCTCCACAGCTCAGAGTTCAAGAATCTACAAAAGTGGTGAGACTGCTGGGCCTTGTTTAAGGGCTAATAAGTTAGAGCTGTTTATGCTTTATAAGGAAGTTAAAGTGATGTCATGCATCTTCAGATGTATTCATACCTACCAAACTAATCACCATATGTGTTACGTATGTATCATAAGTTTCTAAGATCACAAATTATTGGTGTTGGTTTTGGTAACATAAGGCCTTGCAAATAAATCTCTATTCTGAGAAAAGCGAGTGTGAGTTCTTGGGCCGATCGGGTCATGTATAAAGGTAAAATAAGTGTTAATTTCTGTGCACTGTTTGTTCCCATAGGGAAGGGGAAGTGGGCAGCATCCAGACTGCAGCTTATGCTTAAAAATCCTTACAGGTTCATTTTCAGTTGCTGGCTGGCTAGCAAAATTAGATAGAAAATCTTATCTGGCTAACTTTGCTGGGATATTGAGTGGAGTGGGTCCACTGCTGAATAATCTGGCCATCTTAAAGTTAGCTAGATAGTTTTATAACTTTACGACTGCTCTTTGGCTGTCCTAAGGTTATCTGGCAGAAAATGGGCATTATGCAGCTAACAGCTAGATAATGCCACTGGCTATGTCATAGGCACTTGAGAGAGTCTAGTTTTTAGGTGGTCAAAGTAGTTGTATTTTCAAATCCTGGCATTTGCTGGCTAAGTGCCAAACTTATCTAGACAAGCTGAATATGGACCTGTAAAAGTACTGCCAGAGCCATTCCTCCCCTAGTATCCCAAATGTATCACTTATTAACTTTTAAGAATAAGGCGTGAGAAGGACTGCTGCAGTCTCTACAGCTTTCCACAGACTGTTTTGTCCTAAATAATATCCTGGAGAAGTCGAAAACAGACCTGGCTATACTTTTCACCTTGATTCAACAATTTATCCTTCGAATCAGATAGAAAAAGGCTGGTTCAATTATGCTTTAAGCATTCAAATGTGCTGTTTATGGATTGCAGAATGTTTCTAGACAACACTAAAGTTACACAGAAAATGAGGAAACAATTTCTGCTACAGTTAGGAGCCTGCCTTTTTTTTTTTTTTTTAGATTCCCACTTTGGGTGGTCATAAATAAAGGCCAGGAAGGCAGTTTATAAAAACTGTGAAATAAATAATTGTTTTCTTAACTATCAGTCTGAATGATATATATATATATTTTTTTACAATGTCACCCTAGCTGAGCCTTCAGTTCATTGAAGAAGGCAGAGTAGTTGTCTCCTGAATAAGTTTGTAATTTGACAGTGTTACTGGAAGCTTCTGTTTAGTTTGTCCTCTATTTTTCCTTATTAAGGGTAAACATTTCCTGTCTTTGTGGTTGGGATCCTTCCGTTCACTTTGTGGACTCAGTTGTGCTGGATTGACTTATCTTTCGCTTTGTGCACGTAAGGCTGATTAAGCCTTCTCCATAGGGTAAAGTGAGGAAAAATCACACCGGTGAGAGGCTCCAGGGCTGCAGAGAGTTGTTTGCAATTGACTGCCCTGGTCTGTTCCCTGCAAGGTTGGTCATTTGGCCACATCTGTAAGGACGACTCCAGGAGTCACTAGGAGGAGGTGGTTGGCCAAGAACTGCGAGTGAGGAACAACGAGTTGCTGTGCTTTCCAGCCTCCTGGAGAGAGGGCTTTGTGCGTTCTCCTTGTCTGTGGTGTTTCAGTGTCGGGGTGGGTACCAGGGGCCCAGCTGCATTTGTTTTCTGGGGGTGACTTTCCCTGGTCCGCTGAGAAGGGAGGCTTGTTGGTGAAGCTAACTGCAGCAACCAAATTACAGAAATGCCATCTACTACGGGGGAAGAAAAGGAGTCCAGAGCAGGTTCGGTGGAGAAAAGGAGCCTGGAGAACCATCAGAAATCTAGGGTTTTGGTTTTTTTTCAAGGGGTATGTGCCTTTTCTTTCCCCTGCTTAAATTACAATGTGGTCCCCCCCCTCCCCCCAAAAAAACCCCCCAAACCATAGATCTAGTGCTGTTTCCGCTCCCCCTTCCTATCTCCTCTTGCTGTTGCCTGGATAAGGATGTGGGGAACAGAAGCGAACTGATGCCGGGCTCCTGAGGCTTAAATTAGTTAGCTGTCCTCTTCTGATGTCGAGCCCCTTTGAAGTCCAAGATTCTCTGTTGAGGTGGGGGGGGGGGGGGGAGAATATTTCCTAGGCCCCGCGGTTTGTTCATTAGTTAATTCAACATTAAAGTATTTTGTACATAACAGTAATAGTCCCACTGGAAGCTGATTTCAGCTGTTATACAATGTTGCCTGGCACCTAACATTAGAAATATTTTCCAGCCCTTACTACTGAGGTTCGTGGCCTGGGTATCTAGGTATACATGTGGAGAGTGTGAGTGTGAGTGTGAGTGTGTGTGTGTGTATATATATATATATATATATATATATATATATAAATAAGAGACAGAACTGGGGTGCCTGGCAGGGGAGGCGGGCCTGCTGTCAAAGCCAAGGGGGTATCGTCAGCAAGATTGCTTTTATCTAGGGGCATAAGTACACAAGACTATGCCCCCACGAATATTTTGGCTAATGTCCAAACTCTCAAGCAGTAAACAGCCCTTTACTTGCTATTCCAGTCCTCCCTGCCCAGGCAGCATACGAGGAACTGATTGGGGGTGGATGTGAACCTGCAGTAGACAGAGCACAGGGCAAAACTAAGATGAACCCTCCCTAATCCAGTCCCTTCTGCTCTCTTGTTTCCTTCTCTCCTTCCTATCTGCAGGGAATAGAAAGGGAGGGGGGATCTGGAGAGGTGAGCAGAACAGTTTTCATCTGTGTATTTCTAGTTCTGATTTGTGAACCCTTATTCTGGGGCGGATTTTAAAAGCCCTGCTCGCGTAAATCCGCCCGGATTTACGCGAGCAGGGCCTTGCGCACCTATTTTCCATAGGCCTGCCGGCGCGCGCAGAGCCCCGGGACTCGCGCAAGTCCCGGGGTTTTTTGTCGGGGGCAGGGCTGATCGACGCGGCGTTTTGGGGGCGGGATGCGGCGTTTCGGGGGCGGGCCCGGGGGCATGGCTGCGCCCTCCGGAACCGCCCCGGAACCGCCGCGTCCCCCACCACATATAAATGGTATGGTTTTCCTGTTATATCTGCCCCAGGAATAAAAATGGAACCTAATGACAAAGCATGTAACAAAGAAATATAGCAAGAAACAATATCTAAATTATCTAAATATCTTGAATATTAAAAAAAGAAAAATACAAAACTTGCATACAAATAAAGAAAAGAAACCAAAAGTAATGCAATATAAAGAACAGCACAACAGAAACCATTCAAGTAACAAACTCAAAATGTAACAATAGTATACCCTAACACAAGCCAGGTGAAAAAACATCAAAGGTTCACAAATTATTATAATATAGTCCATACATTTATGATAAATGTATGAAGTAGCACAACCACTTTCTTCTCAGAATTGCTCAATAGTTAAAGAGCTGTATCCAGGAACGAGTCCGCTTGCCCCAACAAAGGCCATTTGTTTTGCTGCGGAAGCAGCTTCCTCAGGGGGAAGCTGCTTATATATCAAGGACCCGACAAGGCCCCAAGATTGCCAAAAAAGTGTGCTATATTCACATGCTGCAAACATAAATGCCGATACACAATATCGAGTTTCCATTAATCTTCACTGAGCTCTCTTGTCTGCCGACCTTCAAAAGCAGGAATCAGAACGAATTTTGATGATATTCAAGATATTTAAATAAAATAAACAATTGTTTTTTGTTTTTTTTGTTGCATGCTTTCTTATTAGGGATCCATTTTTTTTGTATTTTGTTTTTTTTTTCACATACGAAACACTTTACCTTTCATTATTTGTCCTATTTACATTTTTTCATGAATGGAAGAGGGGCCGTAGCAGAAAACCTTTGCTCACCCCTGATTTATGGTGATCGAAGGAGCTCTAGTGCATAGCACCTGGCTGTTGCTGAAATGTTTGAGCTAAGTGAGTTGGAAGGGGGGATATGAAATAGGGACAAAACCTAGGTAGCTGTGACTGAAGGCTCATGGTGGCACAGTCCAATGGTTCCAATTGAGCTGGAACCATAAAGAGTAAGAGGAAACTGTTGAGCCAAAAAGACAAAAATATATAACAAGTCTTTTATGCTTCCAATAGGGACCAGGACTGGATTCACCTGCTGGTAACCAGTGGAGCTAGCTGTTAGTCCTCAATCCCAAATAAAATCCTTGCTCTGAGATAGAATGAAGGACTGAATTACAGAGCCAAGTAAATACGATATAGCATGCTTAAAGGGGAAAAAGAAAGGATATAAAAATGTCAATCTAAAATTAATTATTTAGTTGATTGAAAAGGCCATGCTGAAAGGCATGCTGAGGGAGGGCATAATTCTGACCATAAACATCTCTCTTGTTTGCAGTACTTTATGAAGGTGGCAGGTGTTTATTCTGGCTCTTCTGTGAAGACTTCCTGTCTTAACTCTGAAGAAATTTAGCAAGAACAAGAGGTTACTTATGGCAAATCTGTAAGCTGCTGTTCATCATCTCCAGAGATGTGGAATCTTAATAAAACAACCACCACACAGTGATACAGTATTGAAGTACGGGGGAGAGTATGACTGGCCAATCTGAGAGGAAAACTCTCTCACTTGTGACTTTCATATGGAGCAGAACTGGAGAAACTCTTTTGAAAGCCACATCCTCTTTCATCAGCAACAAAGTGACTGAACAGAGGGGCAGATAAGTGGTAAGATGTGCTAGCATGCTTCCATCATCATTTCTCTCTTCTGCTTTATTTGTTGATTTTCTTAACTCTATATCAAAGCATACATCTTCAGTTGCATAAGATGCTTTATGTGTGTTTGCCCTGCATAACAGCATAAGGCCCTTGCATTATAGTTTAGGAGACCACCTGGGTTTGGAACTCTTGATGGAAAAAAAAACATATTTACTCTGGGCATGGTCTGGCCTCAGTGAGACAGGATGAGAATTCTGAGCCAGCAGCAAAGGAACAGGAGCTATCGAGAGGAACTGCTGTAACAGAGCAGTGTGCCAGAGAAAGCAGACCAGCATGGAACAGGTGAGGCACCATCTAGCTTCTAAACTGGGCATCCTAGGGAGATTCGGGCAGAACAGAGAAGAGAAAAGAGAGCATTTTCCAGGATCAACTCCTCGAGGTGTGAGTCAATGTGTCACCCACCTGAGGTGGAGAAACGCCAAGCAGAGTATTGGGGCATAAATGGCTTTTTGTCTGCGGAAAAAAAGTCTCTGTTCATGGGAACAGAGAGTCCGTTCACTGCTGTAAATTCTCTGATGCTCCTGTGGGGGAGGCCTAACAGACTGGTATAGTCTATGCTACGGAATGCCCTATTGAACTTGAAAACCACTATTTCCACTACTTTATACAGATTTCCAAAACTGTCTATACGGTTTCCTGTGAAATGCAATTTGTACATGGTTAGTCCTAGTAAATAAAGGCAGCATGGTGTGGAACCACATCAGAAGCAAAGTCTGAAGTTAGTTTGTATTCTGGCAAAGGTGTTATAGACAGCTACAAAAAGGACTGTCTCTCTTTAATTCACAATGAGTGATGCTCAGCTACCCACAAGTCCACAGCACCACATCATTTACGTGACCATTTTTTCCAGTGGAGAAAGGTATATAGTGGAGTGACCCAGGGATCTATACTGGGACCATTGTTGTTTAACTTATTCATTAACAATCTAGAAAAGAGAACAGTGAGTGATCAAATTTACAGATGATACAAAAACATTCAAAGGAGTTAAACAGAAGCAGACTGAAGAACTGCAGAAGGACCTTGCAAGACAGGGTAACTGGGCATGTAAATGGCAGATGAAATGTAATATGGACAAGTACAAAGGCTTGTACATAGGGAAAAATAATCCTAACTATAGATACAAATGCTGGGAGTAATCACCCAGGCAAAGAATCCTGGAATCACTGTGGGCAAACCATCTGGAAGTTTAGGGCTTGCCCCATGTGTTCAGAACTCTTTTCCATGAAAAAGGAGTTGGTTCACTTTAAAGCTGAATTAGCTACAATAAAAAAGGAATTAGCAGCCACCATGGAATTCTCACCCAATTTACAGCATTCAGAAATCTTTTCCCCAATTCCACAGAAAATTCAGAAGCCCAGAAACAAGTGGTTTATAGTGGGCTTGGGTAGGATAAGACCTGTGACACAAAAAACACCCATTCTTCACAATTGTGCAGCCCAGATGTCCTCCCCCACTTGCATCTGGAAACCCAAGAATAAATGGATTATATTGGGCTCTGAGAAGATAAGGCCTGTGATTCAGAGAAACCCATTCTCTCAAGTGACACAAGTACAAAATGCCTTCTCTGTATTGGAAAATGAAGAAGCTCTAGCAATGGAGACTGATGTGAGATCAGAAAGGAAAGAAGAAACCCAGTGTGCACAGAAATTCCATAACACATCAAAAAACCATAAGAAGCAGCTCACTGTGCTGGGTGACTCAGTCATTAGAGGCACTTGGGAACTCTTTTTGAGGGGAACACTATAGTTAAATGCCTTCCAGGATCCTCAGCTAGTAGAAATGCTAATCAGATAATCAATGCAATCAATGAAGAAAGGACTTTAAAGTTGACATTATTATCCATCTTGGATCCAATGATCTTGCTAGAAACAGCATCTAAGCAATACACAGAGATTTCCAGATCCTTGGGACATAAATTATTCACATGGCAAAGACTATTGCCTTTTCAGAAGTGTTACCTGTTTATGGAAAGGGGAAGGAGAGGCTAAGCCATATAGATAACTTCAATGCATGGCTCAAAACTTGGTGTCAGGAGGAACGTTTTGAATATATTGGGGGCTGAGGCCATGTATGGTACAGTAAAAGCCTCTGTTTCAAAGATGGCTTACATCTGTCTGTGGCAGGAAAAAGGATCCTAAGTGAAAAAATTAAATTATATGTCATAAGGCATTTGAACTAGAGGATGGGGGTTGCAGAAGGAAATTGGAATGTCACTGACATCTCCAAGAAGTGGGTGAAGAAATTAACAAAAATCAGTTTAAAAAGGCAAAAAAGATGTCCAAGAAGAGCAGTAAGCTGAAGGAGAGAAGCTGGAAAGCTATGAACACAAATGTTTGAAGTCTGAGCAATAAAATTCCAGACCTGCAGGCTCTAATGCTGGAAGTGGGCTTGGACATCATTGCTGTAACAGACATGACTCATGGAGACACATGACTGGGATACAGCCATCCCAGACTATAACTTATTAAGGTAGGACAGAGAGGACAGGAAAGGGGGAGGGGTAGCGCTTTGTCAAAAACAATAATCAAGCAACTGAAATGCAAAGACTTTAGAACTGTGTTACGATCTTTAGTATTTACAGGTACAGATTACTGTAACTCTCTTCTTCTCGGACTTCCTCAATCCATGATTCGGCCTCCACAGATACTACAAAACTCAGCTGCCAGGATATTAACCAGTAGCAGAAAGAAAGATCATATCACTCCAATATTGAAATCACTGAATTGGCTACCCATTGAAAAATGCATCCAATACAAAACACTATGTATTTTACACAAAGCAATTTACGGTGAGCGGGTAAAATGGTTAAACTCTATCATTCGTCTTCACACTCCACAGTGAAATCTGAGATCCATCAACAAAGGATTACTTTCAATACCATCAGTCTCCTCAGCAAGGCTTACCGCAGTCAGAGAGAGAGAGAGCAAATATCACTTGCAGGTCCCCAAATTGTGGAACACTCTACCAGTGGAATGAAGGTTACAAAACAATCTCAAGTCATTTAGAAAAAATCTCAAAACCTAGTTATTCGAACAGGCTTATAAAGAAGGCATTGGTTAAAGCTAATCCATCTCAATCTCACCAATCACAACCCTATTCATGTTTTTGTTTTTTGGACTGTTCTTAAGACCATGTCTTTGCTTATTATTCTATAGTTTGTATAGATTAAGTTAATTACTTGTTTTTTACTGTGTGTTTATAACAATGGTCTAACATTGTTTTGTTTTTTTTAACCACTTATATTTTATAATTTTTACTTTTGAAATACGTGTATAAGTTTAATTGCCGGTTCCTATGATTTTATTGACCTTATTGTTGTTTTATATTGCTGATATTTATGTTTTCATCCTTTGAAATGTTTGTAAACCGATGTGACGGTAATTCCAAACATCGGTATATAAAAGCCTAACAAATAAATAAATAAATAGAGACGAAGCATTATGGGCTGTCCTAAAAAATGATGATGATGCTTCCATTTACATTGGTGTGGTCTACAGGTCTCCAATTCCGACAGAAGAGCTGGATAGAGATCTGATCGAAAACATCCAAAAGATGGGGAAAAAGGGAAAAGTGTTGCTCCCTGGAGATTTTAATCTGCTGGATGTAGGCTGGAGTGTCCCTTCCGCGGAATCTACAAGACGTAGAGAGATACTGGATGCTCTCCAAGGGGCTCTGCTCAAATAAATGGTAATACAACCCAAGAGGGGGAGGGTGTGATACTTAACCTAGTGCTCACAAATGGGGATAACGTCTCTAATGTCCAGACATCACCTGAGCACAAGTAATCATCAGACGGTATGGTTTGATATCGCAAATAAAATTCAGAGAAGTCACAGAAAGACCAGAGTTTTGAATCTGGATGTGTCTGGAGGAAGAATTAGATTACTGGGAGAAAATGTGCAAGGTGGAACAACAGTGGGCTAAATTAAAAGAAGCTATTACTATGGCAACAAATCTATAAGTTAGAAAAGTAAACAAAAGTGCATGGAAAAAGAAACTGATTTGGTTCTCAAAGGAAATGACTGCAAAAATAAAGGCAAAAAGATCAGCATTCAGGAAGTATAAAAGCTCCCAAAAAGATGAACACAAGGAAGAATACCCAGTGAAACTGAGGGAGACAAAGAAAGAAATTAGAAAAGCAAAAGGTCAAGCGGAAGAGAAGATTGCCAAAGAGGTAAAGAGAGGTGACAAAACATTTTTCAGATATATCAGAGAAAGAAGGAAAACCCACAGTGGTATAGTGAGACTGAAAGGTGACAAGGTACAATGAGTAGAGACAATATATTAAACTCATCTCCCTAGAGCTCCGAGATCTGGGGATTTTCCTAGACTGCGAATTCACACTGAAAGCATGCGTTAAAAAAATCATTCATGATGGTTATGTTAAATTGAATGTTCTTAGAAGATTGAAATCTCTTCTATTTCCTAAAGATTTTAGAACAGTTCTGCAAGCTCTTGTATTGTCAAAACTAAATGTTACTAGAGCATTGCAATTATTGCAGAACTCAGCAGCTAGACTTTTAACATGTACTAAAAGATCAGATCATATAACGCCAATATTAAAGGACCTTCATTGGTTGCCTGTTAAATATAGGACACAACAAAGTTCTAACATTAATTCATAAAACTCTCTACAACGAAAAAATAGAATGGTTAACATCAACATTACATTTCCATATCCCATCTAGGATAACAAGGTACTGGGATTTTGCCCATACCTTCACCTAAAATTGCTCATCTAAATAATGTAAGGGAAAGGGCTATTTTCATTGCTGGTCCCCAACTGTGGAACTCTCTACCACAGGAACTGAGGTTGGAATCAGACATTAAAATATTTAAAAAGGGTATTAAAACATGGCTATTCAAACAAGCCTTTCAGGAATGTTAACCAAATGATTACGTACCCTAATAATATATATTCAGATTTTATGTTTTATCTCTGCTCTTACTTTCCTACTTCTTTAACTGTGTAAATTTTTACTATTGTATTTGTATTTAATTATTTTGAAACTCTGTAATTTCTTTTTCTCATTTAATTTTGAAAATGCAAGTATTTTTAAATGAATACTTGTTAACTAATGTAAACCAAGGTGATATGTTCTCATGAAACATCGGTATATAAATATAAATAAATAAATAAATAAACAAACAAACAAACAAACAAAAACCCAAATATTTCAGTTCATTGTTCACTAAAGAAGACCTTAGGGAAAGACTATCGCTGGTTAACAAGATCGTAGAAGAGAATGGGGTAGACACAACTCCTTTTACAGAAGAGAATGTATAAGAAGAGCTAGGAAAACTGAAAGTGGACAAGGCCATGGGACCAGATGAGGTACATCCCAGGAAACTATGGGAACTCAGAAATGTCCTGGCAGGTCCACCGAATGACCTGTTCAATAGATCCTAACCTGCCATATCGCATGCCTGCCACGGCTTTGCTGTGATTGCTGGACCTGGATTGTGATTTTTCCCTCTGTGTTCTCCTTTAGGTCAGCCTTGTAATCTCGCTTTCTTGGTGCTGGGCTTGGTATTTGGAAGCCCTGCCCCTGATGACGTCACTGGGTACCTCCCTATTAGTAGCCCATGGTGATGCCGGCAATAATGCCTTCTCCTAACCTGCCATATTGCATACCTGCCATTTGCTTTGCTGGGATTGCTGGATCTGGATTCTGATTTTTTTCTCTATGTTCTCCTTCAGGTCAGCTTTCTAATTTCCTTCCTGCTACTGCTGCTTGGCGTTTGGAGGCCCTGCCCCAATGACAGCACTGGGTGCCCCCTATTAGTAGGCTGTGGTGTCGCCAGGGGTACGTGCACCTCGGTCGCATGCACAACTAAGGAGCATGTTCCTTTGTGTGTGTATTGTGCGTATCGCAGGGACTCTATGGTGTGATACAGATTTTATTACATTTTTAGCTGCTAATGCGATATCTCTTTTATCTTTATATCACTGTTATATTGTTCTTTAAACTGAAATGAATGAACCAATTCTGTTTGCACTTTAAAACAGGCTTTTAGTAAATTTGTGTAAAGTTTAGGCTTTGGCCATCCTGGTTATGATGATAACACCCCATTGGACATTATGTTTGATACTGGGTATGATCTTACATTTAAAGATTTTCTTCTTCCTTTTTACCTGGTCTGCTGGTTTCTTCTTCTTGCTGTTGAAATGGAACAACCTATCACCGTGATTTTTGACAGAGTTTGCCATGGTTCCTTGCCCAACCATGCTTCTCGCCATCATAGACCTAGGAATATTGGTAATTATCTATTACCTATCCATCTTAATCCATTTAATGACTTTCAACCTGTCTGGCCAGATGTGCTCTCATTATACCTCATTATAGCTCAATTTACTCGCTGTAAAATTCCTGTTTTAGTAGACTTAATTAAAGATCATTCGTAGGATATTTTATGCATCATTGAATCTTGGCTCCTTTCCTCCGATAATACCTTGTTGAACCAGCTGCAATTGCCTGGATACATAGTTTTCTCTAAGCCACGCGAAACTAGATGTGGTGGTGGTCTTTAAATAGTAGCCAAAGCCTCTCATGGTCTGACAGTACACCAACCGAAACCTCAACCCTTCTTGAGATGCTGTTTCTGACCTTGCCATAAAAACTGGAGTTTATGCTTAATTTACAGGCCCCCCCTCCGGTTATCTCTCTGATAACTGTTCCTCGTTGTTTGATCTTTTGCTTACAGCCAAAATCGATATGAAAAATAGCATAGTCCTGGAGGATTTCAATTTACCTATTGATACATGCCCGCTGTCCTCCAGCTGTGAGTTTTTTCTTTTATCCATGTACTCTCTAGGGTGGAAACAAATTGTTCACTCATAAACACACTGACTAGGCCACACACATTAGACCTGATCTTTGTGCGCTGTGAGAAGATTTCTCATCAACCGTCATTAGTTTCATGCACTCCTGTTCCTTGGTTTGACCACTATCTGATTCATTGCACAATTACTATTCCTGGTTTTAAAATTAAAGCTCATTCTGAGAGTTGTGGTGTTATGCACCACCCTCCTATTGACCCGGAACAACTGTTTGTGCACTGGCTACTATCACTGCACACCCCTTCAGACTCCAGTATTGAGGACCTAGTAAATAGTTGGCAATTTTCACTTCATTCTGTCTTGGATGAAATAGTACCTATGAAATGAATCCGTTCTTCCCATAGGCATTATGCCCTTGGTTCTCAATGGAATTAAATTCATAAACAGAAATTTGGAGAGCCGAAAGAAGATGACGAAAAAACAAATCTTAGTAAGGAAATTTACCAGTCTAAATTACCTACCTACAAAGCCACTATAGACACCATGAGGTGAGAAATTTACTTAAAAAGAATTGCTGCCGCCATTTCTCACCTGCAAGAATTATTATACGTTGTCGATTCCTTTTTTAAAACACCAGATTAAGGAACTATCACCCCAGCTTCTCTTACTAGTGATGACTTTGCAGGTTTTTTATTAATAAGATTTTGGACCTAATAAAAGGCCTACCTGCGGATGCTAGCATTTCTTCCATTGTTCTACCATCCTCCTCTCTAAGGTCGGAATTAGATCTCCCTTCCACTATGGAAATTAATTCAATACTGGGTTCATTGAAGGATAGTTTTTGTCCAGTTAATTCATGCTCCATGGCTATGATTAAGACTGAAGTAGGTGATTCGGTTAAGGCCTCCAATCAGGCCTCTCATGCTTAGGGAAAAGTACCCCCTAGCTTAAAGGAGGCACAATTCATCCTATTTTTAAAAAGCCCAATGCTAACCCTTCTGATTTAGCAAACTACAGACCAATTTCCACCCTTCCTATGTTAGCCAAAGTCATTGAAACAGTGGTCTTTAATAAGCTTCAAGATTTTCTCTCTGATAATAATGTATGTCATGAGGTCCAGTTTGGTTTTCAACCTCACCACAATACTGAGTTACTCCTTCTATCTACCTTTAACACAATTAGTTAAGGGTTTGATAAGGGCCTGCAATACTTCCTAGTCTTGATCAGTTTATCTGCAGCATTTGACACTTTAAATCATTACATTCTCTGCACTGTTTGGAATCTCCCACTGTTTGTTCCACTGTCCTTGGCTGGTTTTCTTCCTTTTTAATGAACCAATCTTTCAGAGTGGTCTTTGGCAACTAAACTTCCTCTATTAGGTCTTTAACTACGGGCATTCCTCAAGGCTTTTCGCTTTACCCTACTCAATTTAACACCTATCTTCTTCCGTATTGTCACATTCTCTCACATTTAGATATTTCTTTTAAACTTTATGCTGATGATTTATAATTTTTCTTCCCTATCAAGTCCACAACATTTGACAAACTGCTGGTTTTCAAAAATCAATAAATGGCTGTCTTGCAAGAGCCTTGTGCTGAATCTCAAAAAAACAGAGAGTGTGTTTCTCTCGCACTCTGAAACTGAGTGTACTTTCTAGTTGGGCCTTTAAAGATGTTAATATCTACAAGTTATTCAAAATTCAGCACCTCATTTGGTTTCAGGAATGACACTTCATTCTCATATATCTCCAACTCTAGCCCATCTGCACCTGCTAACCATATACTGATGTATACGTTTTAAAGTTCTCACATTAGTCTTCATAGCAGTTAACGATTTTGCTCCCAATTGTCTGTCAGTTATTTTCCTATACTCCATTTACGTTCTGCATCAAAGGGTTTATTTGTCATCTCCACTATCAGATTGATACGCCTGGCCCAATCCCACTGTCGCTGGCTTTCAGTTGTGGAATGAACTCCCTGCTATACTTAAGGCAGAGAAGGACCTACCACACTTCATGAAACTTCTGAAAACCCACCTGTTCTGATCTGCACTTCCACCCTAGTCACTGCGATATGCAGGGATGTGATATTTCATGTTAAATTAAAGGCTTTCATGTATTTTAATTTTTGTTCTGTTATGTTTTATTTGAAGAAGAGTGCTCATTGTGTTCTACTTGGATTTCAGCATAGCTTTTGACACTGTCCCGTATAAGAGGCTTGTGAATAAAATGAGAAGCCTGTGAGTGAGTGCCAAGGTGGTGGCGTGGATTACAAATTGGTTGACTGATAGGAGACCGCATGTAATGGTAAATGGAACCTACTCTGAAGAGAGAGCTGTGTTAAGTGGCATGCCACAGGAATTGGTGTTGAGACCAGTTCTATTCAATATCTTTGTGAGCGACATTGAGGGGGATAGAAGGTAAAGTTTGTCTATTTGCAGATGATACTAAGATCTACAACAGAGTGGACACACCTGAAGGAGTAGAGGGAATGAAAAATGATTTAAGAAAGTTTGAAGAGTGGTTGAAGATTGGGCAGATGGGATTCAATGCCAAGAAGTGCAGAGTCATGCATCTGGGATGCAGTAATCCAAAAGAGCAGTATAAGAAGGGGGGGGGGGGGGGGGGGGGAAAGACTGATGTGCATGGAGCAAGAGAAGTATCTTGGGGTGATAGTGTTGTGGTTCTCTGAAAATAGAATGTTTAAAGCCATGCATGAGCCCAGGAGAGTGGAAAATACTCTCAGCTCACCAAAGAAAGTGTTTTTAAAGGTGTTTCTTCAAAAATAGAAGGATCTCTCATTCCACGTCCTTCCCAGGTCTCACTTCTGAGGCTTATGCCAAATCCGCCCCCACAATGCCAAAATAATTCTGCAAATATTTTTGTGCACCCCATTCCTGGGCAATTTTCGAAAGCCCATTTACACATATAGGAGGTAATTTTCAAAGAGTTACATGGGAGTTGCATATACTTGCATATGTAGCATGTATGTGCATATATACTGTTTTATAAACCTTATCATGCAGTAAATGTGTACAGTAAAAAAAAAAAAAAAGGAATGGTCCAGGGGTGTTCCAGGGAGGGTTCGGAAGTACGTGCACAAGTTGCTTTTGTAAGAAATATATGCGCATTCATTACTGAACTTCTTCGTACACTTTTACACCTGCTGACTCGTGCAATTGAAATTGCACGTGTCTTTTGTCCATAGTTTTTGAGTGGGAGGACTACATGAACTGGTGGAGTTCAGAGTGAAGTGTTGGAGGCTCTAGATGAATTGGTGAAGGTGTGGATGAACTGGTAGAGGTACTAGCCAACTTGTGTTTCCAATACAACGCAAGCATTTTCAGAAGTGGAATAGTCGTATACTTTATAAAATACTTGCCTCCATGTTTAATTGTGGCTTATTATGCACAAAATGTTACAATTAGGTGCATAAAATATATGTATATACTGTATTTTTATAAAATGGATAAAGTATCCATGTTCCTGCATTATATACACTATCTAACTCTCTTTCTATATATATATATAGATAGATATCTCTCTATATACATATATATCTATATATAGATATAAATATAGATATATGTGTGTGTGTGTGCATATCAAAAAAACCAAACAACTTGTTTTGTTAATTAAGGCATTAAAAATTATCATAGGTGCATAATCTAGACTTGTTGCATATGTCTGGGAGTGCTAGAGAAATGCTAAGTAGTAACCCAGAGGATAGAGTAAGGACATATTTTGTATGCTTTATAGTTGATGATACCAGCAAGGCTGCCTGCTGATCTAGCATCATAACCTATAATTGTACTCAATTTGCTGCTCTTTGCAGGAATGTCTTGCTTATGACAGACTGCAGAGTAAACTAATAATTAAATACAAATGTATGCTACATTCTGGATATAGGCACCCTTTTTGTTTTACATCCAAAGAGTGAGTGTACATATAAAAAAGCTACTGCATGCCTCTTGAAAATCAGTGGGACCTAAAAGCACTGGTGGATTGAGACATTAAGAGTGGAAGGTGCAATGGTGGGAACTGGTTTTTGTAGATCCATAGAAGACTTCAGAGTATCAGCTTTTGAAGGGAAGGGGGAGGCCCAGTATCCCACATCCCTTCCTCTCCCAGATCTGCTACTAGCTGAGAGCAGCAATGGCATCTCTTTGAGGATATTCATTGGAAATGCTCAGATTGTGCACTTACTTAGCACTGCAGCACCCAACAGCTTGACAGACATCTTAGAGGACACAACACCACGTTTTTATGCTTTAATTGGTCTGTCAGAGAGGCAGAACAACTTGTTATTTTTTATTTTTATTTTGTTCACCAGCTGGTGTTTTTAGAAATCACAAGAGTGGGAAATTATGCTGTAGTCATGTCTGATCAGCAGATATTATAGAGTTTATCTTTGCTATGATTACAGTATAGACAGCCAGAGCCTTAGGAAGCCAATAACATTGTTTTTCCCCTCATTCATGTTTGCTTGTCTCTTTCCATAATATCAGAATGGATAGAGAGCTTAGAACTCTAAGATGGTTACATAACTAGGGCTTCAAGAGGCATGTATACCCAGAGAGTGAGAATCAAGGCTCCTAAATCCCTTGTGGTCCAATATTCAAAGAGCATTCAGTGCTATTTGCCAGATAAGTGTGACTTATGCAGCTAAATAGCAGCCACTTAATATGCACCCACATTCAGTGGCCACCGCTTAGCTGTATTAATCCCTTATATAGCTAAAAAGTTAGCCATATATGTCGTGGGCAGATCAGGGTAGAGAGAGAGTTAGCTGTACAACTTATGTGGCTAACAACTGTTTTTCAGACTTGGCCACATAAATTGTACAGCTAAGCTAGATGTGCCATAGAGCAGGTCTAAACTTAGCCAGTTAGACTTATACGGCTAAGTGCTCAGTTATATGCGTATATTCAGCAGCATAGCCGGGCACTAAATATGCGTAGTAACTTAGCTGGATAAGCTCTAAATGGCTAAGGGCCAGATTTTCGTAACTTCACGCGGGCGTAGATTTGTGCACGCAACCGGGCGCGCACAAATCTACGCCCGATTTTATAATATGCACGCACATCCTGGGGCTTGCGCGCATTGCCAGGCCTATGCAAAATAGGCTCGGCGTGCACAGGAGCGGGTTTCAAAGGGTTACGCACATATATTATGCGCGTAACCCTTTTAAAATCCGCACCTAAGTTTCTTAACCAGCCAGTTTTGAATACTGACTCCTCAGTGTATTTCTTTCTTTTATTATCTACTCCTGGCTTCTTCCTGTGTCTTGCATTTGGCAGTCCAAGGGCTAACCCTGTGAATTAGCACCCTTACTTCAGGCGCTGGACTGGCCACGCTGCTTCCTGGCGGCAGGACGCCATCGACAGCAATGTGCCGTGCGCCTCTCCTTAGCTGCGAGCGCGCACGGCCTCTCCACATTTCAAGGGACTGTGGCGGGAAAGTCCCCATGGCCTCCACTGAAGATGTCACCACCACTGCCCTATATAAGGTCAGCTCCTCATAAGCAAATCACAACAGGTCTAGCTACCGTGAGTAGTGCGTGTTGCTCCCCAGCCTGATTCCTGCCTCCATCTCTGCCTGCTCCAGCCTTTGTCTCCACCTCTTCTAGTCCTTGCCTGCCTAACCTGCCTTGCCTGTCTGCCGCAACCCCATCCGTCCCTCTTTCTCTCCATTGGATGGGCACCTGGTTTGAATCGTGCCTGGATCCAGGATATGTCTGATCGCTGCCTGCCCTTGAGTCTTGCCTGGACCCTGGATATGTCTGATCGCCGCTTGCCCTCGAGTCTTGCCTGGACCCTGGATATGTCTGATCGCCGCCTGCCCTCGAGTCTTGCCTGGACCCTGGATATGTCTGATCGCTGCCTGCCCTCGAGTCTTGCCTGGACCCTGGCTATGTCTGATCGCCGCCTGCCCTCGAGTCTTGCCTGGACCCTGGATATGTCTGATCGCCGCCTGCCCTCGAGTCTTGCCTGGACCCTGGATATGTCTGATCGCCGCCTGCCCTCGAGTCTTGCCTGGACCCTGGATATGTCTGATCGCCGCCTGCCCTCGAGTCTTGCCTGGACCCTGGATATGTCTGATCGCCGCCTGCCCTCGAGTCTTGCCTGGACATGTCTGATCGCCGCCTGCCCTCGAGTCTTGCCTGGACCCTGGATATGTCTGATCGCCGCCTGCCCTCGAGTCTTGCCTGGACCCTGGATATGTCTGATCGCCGCCTGCCCTCGAGTCTTGCCTGGACCCTGGATATGTCTGATCGCCGCCTGCCCTCGAGTCTTGCCTGGACCCTGGATATGTCTGATCGCCGCCTGCCCTCGAGTCTTGCCTGGACCCTGGATATGTCTGATCGCCGCCTGCCCTCGAGTCTTGCCTGGACCCTGGATATGTCTGATCGCCGCCTGCCCTCGAGTCTTGCCTGGACCCTGGATATGTCTGATCGCCGCCTGCCTTTGAGTCTTGCCTGGACCCTGGATATGTCTGATCGCCGCCTGCCCTCGAGTCTTGCCTGGACCCTGGATATGTCTGATCGCCGCCTGCCCTCGAGTCTTGCCTGGACCCTGGATATGTCTGATCGCCGCCTGCCCTCGAGTCTTGCCTGGACCCTGGATATGTCTGATCGCCGCCTGCCCTCGAGTCTTGCCTGGACCCTGGCTATGTCTGATCGCCGCCTGCCCTCGAGTCTTGCCTGGACCCTGGATATGTCTGATCGCCGCCTGCCCTCGAGTCTTGCCTGGACCCTGGATATGTCTGATCGCCGCCTGCCCTCGAGTCTTGCCTGGACCCTGGATATGCCTGATTGCTGCCAGCCTATGACCTTAGCCTGGCCTTGGACCACATCTCCTGTCTTCAGCAGAGACCCTCGCCTAAGTCCTGCTGGCCCCGGCATCCAAAGGCTCAACCAGAGGGCAACATGGGCTGGTAAAGGTGAAGCTCCTGACCGGTCGCTGCTTCACTTGGGTCCACCTGCTGACAGTGAGAACTGCAGGGCTCTTCCCTGCAGATAGAGCCAATCTCACCTCAGTGTAAGGGTCCACGAGCACAACACTGTGCCTGGACTTCCAGCTCAAACTGGGAGTGAGGCTTAATGCCATGATCCTTTATTAAAAGTTACATGAGTTTTTTCCCCCCATATTTTCTTTCTTCTGTCTAGCACAGATACTGGAACAATAATCCTCAGTCAGGGGCCACAGACCATGGCTCTTCATCACCATGATTTTTATTTTATTTAAAAAATCTATAGTCCACCTATCTACTGATCTAAGTAGGTAACAAATCAAACATTTATAATAAAAACTAACAGGCTAATTTTAAAATGAGCTCGCGTGTGCCCATACACATGCGTATTGGTGCATGAGCAGAGATGTGCTTTAATTTTAAATCATGCGCACATTTGCATGCATATGATTTAAAATAAGCCTACCACGCACAAGTGTGCTCCTAATTTTAAGAGATTACTTGAGCAAACCTACTTTGCGTATCTCCCATAGGATTTTGCCAGCTTTTAACGCATGTATGTAAGCGGATTTTAAAACATGCTTGCACGAGGGACATTCCCAGTTTTTCCAAACAGTCCACCAGTTTCCCGACGCGGTCCCTTTAAATGTGGCGAGGCTGTGCGCGCTCGCAGCTAAGGAGAGGCGCGGCACATTGCTGTCGGTGGCGTCCTGCCGCACAGTGTCTGGCGATGTGCTGGTGGCATTTTGCCATGCCAGGAAGCAGCATGGCCAGTCCAGCGCCTGAGGTAAGGGTTAGCCCTTGGACCGCCAAACACAAGACATAGGAAGTAGATAATAAAGGAAAGAAATACACTGAGGAGTCAGTATTCAAAACTGGCTGGTTAAGAAACTTAGCCATTTAGAGCTTATCCAGCTAAGTTACTACTACGTTTTTTTTTGCCTCAAGTCCAGCCTCAAGCTCAACCTGAAGATGGGGATAAATTTTCTTCTGAATTAATGCTGAACTTGACTGATTTTCTTCAAAATTCTCAAGAGATGGAAATTACACAAAGAGGGATGTTGTTAGTAACATTTGCTTTTTCATTGGATAGAGATAATGTTTTAAGATTCTTCTTCCAATCACATTCCCTATTATTCTATGGGCAAAAGATATGGGTTTACCCAGATCTTACTAGGCTTACTCAGATTGGTTGGAAAAAATGTCATTCATTGCATCAAGAAGTACAATCTAAGGGGGACATTTCATGTTACATTATCCTTGCAAATGTTTAGTAAGGTATAATAATGCCAATTAATATTATATATTTTTTGAACCTGACCGACTTAGGGCACTATTGGATGCTCCACCTTAAAACCTGGCATATAGATAATGTAACGGGGGATTTTCAGTGTTTTCCTACTACACTGTTATTGTGTCTGCTCAATTTTCCTTTGCTCCCCCTACTTTTCCTGAAATAAATATGGGGCTGTATATTTGTTTCTACAATGATCAGTTAGATCTGTATAAGCTCAATTTCTGATGCAAGATGCTTCTTGTAAATTTTGTGAAATTGCATAAAAATAAAATAAAAAAAAAGATACTTGAAAGTTAATTAGTTTCACAGCCATATTTTGGATGACATAAAATACAAAGTACTTTCTTCAAACAACTTAACTGAAGAGCTTGCTCACAGAGAAAATTAAATCCAGGCACTGAGAGGTGTTCAACTGGGGCCTGGAAGGATTCCAACATTTCTATAAACATAACTAATAAATCCAGTTAAAGCAGCAGTGCCTCCTACTCATTGCCAAATTTAAACTGCCATCAAGCAGGAAGCTGAGGGGGGAATAACAAATTCCAAGTTTAAAGCAGACCTGGAAAGTTAAAAAATGGAGCAATAGATAATGGCTTAGTAGGGCTGCCAGGTAGCCAGCAACTCATTCTCAAACATTGGCTAAGTTATCATTGGGGTACTCTTCAGGAAGGAGCCGTCAGAGAGAGGAGTAATGCCCCAATAGTATGAACAAGGAGAGCAGACACTGCTGAGAAGAGAGGGAATGTACCAGCGGTACGAGCGGGGACTGCGGAGGAGAAGGGGAATGTACCAGCGGTATGAGCGGGGGAATGCAGAGGAGAAGGGGCATGTACCAGCAGTATGAGCGGGGAGTGCAGAGGAGAAGGGGCATGTACCAGCAGTATGAGCGGGGAGTGAAGAGGACAGGGGTGATATCTACTCCTGGGGAATTCTTTGCCACTGCACAATGCAGTATTGGTATAGAATTCTCCTTCCCTGCAGAATCTGGATTTTGTGAACAGTGGCTGACTGCTGCGCCGGAGCTGGACCCTCGTGCAGCACACTGGTAGGAGACAGGATGGAGTTGGGACTGGAGCTGTCCCTAGAGAATAATCAGCCAGGGTGCCTGTTCTGCCCCAGTGCTGTAATCTTCTCCCCCCCATTCCTCCCACTAGCAGATGAGTAGTGCTTCTTACCTCCATCTGACTCCTCCTTTGAACCTTTGATCTGAAATCTGACCCCTGTATGACAAGTATTATTGCAGGCTTGGTTAGCCTTGTGTGGTTCAGAGGTGCAGATGCAGATAAGAAGCGAGGAAAGAGAAGGGGCGCCCTGGATGGGCTGGGTGGGACAGCCAGCAAACAAATATCAGGGGAAGCTAAGGCCTGGAAGAAGGGAAGGACAGAGAGGCTGGGAGAAGGGGTAGGGAGTGGAAGAGAGGAAAAAGAAAAGTCGGAGGTGAGAGGTGCTTGGAGTGGGGGAGGGGATGGGAGAGAAAAGGAAGGGCTGTCTGGGTCGAGATAGGTTGGGGCAGAGAGACTGGGGGAAGGAAGAAGGAGTTTAACTTTATTCAAAGATAGTAACTATATTTTGCTGATTTGGCAAAATATGCAAAACTAATATATTGTACAGAGAATTTTGGTGCGGAATTCCTTTCGGAGTATGTTGCAGTAGGGAGAGCAGGGAGCTTTGAGGTTTATGGAGCAGGAAAGCTTTTCTTGAAATAATATAGTGAAGGTGAAAACAAACAAATACCTGAAGCACCCTCTTCAGGCACGGCAGTTTCCAGGGCTGCAGTCTCTCACATCTCCTTTACCACACAGAAGCCACAATCCTCAGCAGGCCACAGGGGTGCGTGGGGAGGAGGATAAACCTCTGGGGTCTTACGCTCACATGGGTGGGGGCCCTCCGATGAGCTCTCAAGCTGTCCTTAGTTTTAATAATCATAGATGTATTCATTCTTAGATGTCCTGGCTTTCAGACTTCCTTGACCCTGAAAAAATAGGCAAGACACTTGAAATTCAAGTTTTCAAAATAATAATTTTTATGCAACCAATTTTTCAAAATCCAATTCACAAAAATAAACTTTGAACAATTGTGATTCACAAACAAAAGAAATGCAAGTGCTGTTGTCTCTCAGGTACTGTTTCTCTGAGTCTGAGTCCCTTTTTCTGGGGAACTACTTCTAGTCACAGAATATCCCAAACCCTCATCTCCTTATTCTTTTACAAAACAACTGAAAAGCATTTCTTCAGAGAGGACCTTTCTTCTAATGCAGGTGCAGAGGTGGGATTTGAATGCTGGCTTCCCTGCTTTTTAGCCTGCTGCTCTAACCACTAGATTACTTCTCAATTTCATTTATCTCTGCCATACGATGTTCCATGTCCTGTTCGATGTAACAAAGTGTTTGACTGTAAACCGGGGTGAAGGCTAACTGCTAAACCTCGGTATATAAAAGCTCCGAAATAAATAAATAAATTTAAGAACATAAGAAAATGCCATACTGGGTCAGACCAAGGGTCCATCAAGCCCAGTTGATTGGCCACTGTTTCCAACAGTGGCCAATCCAGGCCATAAGAACCTGGCAAGTACCCAAAAACTAAGCCTATTCCATGTAACCATTGCTAATGGCAGTGGCTATTCTCTAAGTGAACTTAATAGCAGGTAATGGACTTTACAGCGTTATAGTAATCTGGGGGTTAAGAAACTCTGGCTGCAGTAAACTAAATGCACTGAGAGTTAAAAATGTGCCTAAACTTTAAGATGTGCATTCAGCACAGGCTGAACACACATTTTGAGAGGTCGGGTAGGCTTCATGCCTGCCCGACCAAGATAATATGGCGCCAGGCTCGCTAATGTAAGCCTGACTGGCGTCATGCAGGGGGGGGGGGAGCCTCGAGGTGGCCGGCCGGCCCCCGGGCTCCTCGTGCTTCCTGCTGCTCTGGGATTGGTGGTTCTTTTGAACCACATAGTGGTGGGAACGGATTGGCTCCTGTGGTGTCTAGTTGGGAGGGGGGGAGGAGGAGTTGGAAGAGAGACTACCTGATTCATCGGATCTGTCTCTCTTTTCGGCCTGGCATCTGGCGCTGCATCCCGCCCGCCCTTGTTATTGTTTGTTGTTGGGGTTTCATCGTTGTTGCAGCTTCATTGGGGGGGGGGGGGGGGGGGGGGGGGGTGCCGATTGATGGGGGGTTGTGCTGTGGTAACTGGTGGCTGACCTGGCAGGGGGCAGGTCAGTGGTCCCTAGCCAAACAACTGGGTGCAGTTGTGGCTGGTACGGCTCCTTGCTGGACGGTGGCGGGAGTTGCTTTATTCGGCTCCTTGCTGGATGGTGGCGGGGGTCGATTTATTCGGCTCCTTCCTTGATGGCGGCGGGAGTTGTGGGGACGTGATAAAGGTGGGCGCTTCATACAGGCTGGCTTAGCCTGGGGAGCGCCCATCTGGCAGGCTGGGATAGCCTGGGTTTATACAATTTGCAGGCTGGGATAGCCTGGGTTGCCCATCTTGCTAGCTGCGGCGGATGGGTGTAAATGGGGGAAATTCAAGGTTATGTGTGTATGGCTCGGGCTCCGGGGTGTTTAATAAAGCTGCGGCCTGTTGACTCCCAGATCTGTGTTTGTATATTATGTGGTTGTAAAGGGGTGGTCTTGGGCAGAAGCGTCAGTCCTGGCTGCCCATATTATAACTTGCGAAGTGGGGTGGCGGAATCTTTGACAGGCTGTCCAGTGGCAGATAAATACTGATTTATCCATCTATCTGGCAGTGGGAAGCAGCTTAGCCGGAGAAAGTAGATATCCGGCTAAGTAGCAGTTAACTGTGCCAGATAGCTGGATAAGTACTAACCAATTGGTCTATCTGGCAGTTTCCCTCTGCCAGAAAGATGGATAAATCAGTATTTACCCATGCTGCCACTTATCCAGATAAGTCAGTAATTATATGGTCAAATGGCGGTGGCTGGCACTCAACCGGTGAGTTCCTGACTTCTTTTTTTATTGTTTTAAAACTTTTTTTTTTCTATTTTTTTCATAGCTCTTGAAACTTAACTCCAGCCCTGACCCAGGAGTTAAGTTTCCAACACTAAAAAGGTGCGCTGCCCAGTTGCAGTCTCTCTGCATTGAGGGGGACTGCTTAATGCCCTCATTTGTATAGGATTTCCACGCATGGGCACTACGCAGTACTCCTGAATAAGAACACACATTTTCTGCATGCAAAGCTCCTTGCTGCATTGGCAGTAAGTTTTGCACCCAGAAAATTTACATTCAAGTGAAGGCAGAAAGGTGCGTTCAACTGAATGCTCCATTCTACATTGGACTGTGTGTGGTATTTTTTCTTTAAAGGTTCGGGTTGTTATAACTGGGAAAAGGGGGCAATGTATTTGATTGGGTGAATATAGTCAAACATTAGGTATTGTCCATGAGTTTCTCGACAAAACTAGGATCATCCAAGTTTTAAATTTACAAATGCTTATATACCATTCTTCCAAGGAGATCAGGGCAGTTTACAAAATAAAACATCCATAATAAAAATAAACAAGAATAAAACATAATTAAAATATAATAAATTATATGTTTATTGATTTTTCAATATAATTACAGAACACTTGATTCATAATCATAACCACAATTACAAAAACAAAACAGTTTCAAACAAAACAGTTTAAAAAATATATATATAATAAAATTATTCAAAGGATAAAAATTTAACAAAAGTAGAACAAACATAATTATAACAATAAAATTAAACAAAAGGTAAAAACTATATACATGACAAAAGATGACAATATATCCACTGTTCAATAATTAACACTTGAAACATAACTCTCACTGGAACAAATAACATTACCTTCTCACTTAAGTCACATGTCTCTTGATATAAAACTAATTTAATATCAAATGCATGTTTGAACAGCCATGTCTTTAACTCACGTTTACAAATTATGGGCTGGATTTTCAATTCTCACAGAGAATGGTGAATCCCAGCGTTAACGGGGGGGGGGGGCAGGCCTGTGAAAGCCGGCAGTGATCGCACCACCGCGGTGTTATCGCTGCTGGCTTTTGCACCCAATAGCGCCACCGTGAAAGATGGTGCTATTGGGCGCGCTACTGGCAGTGATAACGATGCTTACCTTATCTCTGCCAGCGAAGTTAGCGCCGCGTCCGCCTCCTCACCACCCCAACTCCACCCCGACTCCGCCCCCGACAAGTGATCCCTTTTCACATGCGATAGGCTTAGAAAATGACCCCCTATGTGATCAGAAATCAGTCTTAATTTATCAGGGATTTCATTCCACATTATAGGTCAAGCTACAGAAATAGCTCTGTCACGAGCCTCTACCATCTGAGCACAACATTAAGTAATCCTTTGTTTGATGACCTAAGCATTCCTTGAGGAACAAATAAATATATGGCTGCACCAATACAATTTATGTCATCATTATCAGCGAGAGGACTTTATATTGAATTGGTATTGAACAGGTAGCCAATGAAGGGCCTTTAGTAAAGGAGTGATATGATCAAACCAATTGCCACCCATGAGAGCTTGCACAGCAGCATTTTGCAATAATTGTAAAGGTTTTAATGAGCAGGCAGGTAATTCAAGCAATAAGGAATTACAGTAATTTATTTTTGAAAAAAAAAATGTCTGCAATATGTGGAAGTCTTCAAATTTTTCTTGGCTAGATGGTAAGCTCTATATAAAAGGGACAGTCTTGTGTGTGTATATGTATGTATGTATGTATTTATTTATTTATTTAAAGAGTCTTCTATACCGATGTTAGTCGAAACATCACCTCGGTTTACATGGAACAAAAGCAATGGAAATTACAAGTAACAGGGGAAGGGTAGGGGGTACAAAAAACCAATAGGAGAGCAGAGAAGCATAGGAACAAACAACAAGTGAACTATAATGTCATAAGAACAAGTTCATAGTCAAATTCAGGTCATGATCCATCACAATTCAATATTCATCAAGGGTGTTGGGGAAAGGCTTGTTTGAATAGCCAGGTTTTGAGCTGGGCTCTGAATTTGGTGATGCAAGGTATTTGTACAGCATTGCATAGCTCTAGTAGTGCAACAGAAATTATATAAGCAGCAACAGCCTTAATTACTTACCTGATCAACAATACAAATATAGCTGGTGCCTATTATGACACAGTTCTAGGAAGTCCCTAGAATTGCTCAAATAAAGTGTTCAGAAGAGGCACCAACTAAAACAGGTTCTAATAAGACTTCTGCTTTATTCATAACCCATGAAAAAAAAAAGTATCCACACATCCATCCTACAATGCTTGTCAGAAAAAGGTGCCCTGAAATCCATCCTGGATGAATGCCGTCAGGAAATACAGAAACATGTCCAGCCTACATAACCTTGTCAGACCAGCTGTGCATTTCTATTTAGGAAGGGTACACAGAGTCTCCATGCAATGACAGTCAATCTGTTTTGTGACACATACTATCAAATAACTGTTCTTTTAGTCCTTCAGGATACTGTATATTTTTCATGTGCAGAGATTTACATAAAATTGTGTCTGGTGCAGCCATTAGCTTGGTCTAATTTGTTTTTGACCTGTACATAAGAACTGAAATGAAACTAAAGCAGGATTAGCAGAAGATTGTGGGGAATGGTTTCAAGTGAGCATTACCTTACAAGATAAGAATCCTGATGCATCACTTCACTGTGACAGTTCTGAAGCTCTGGGAAATGTCTGGTCAACTCATGACTTTGTTTTCTCTCCATCTTTCATTTAGCTCTAGAAAATAAGATCAAGCCAGTACCACAAAGAATTTAAACAACTGCTTCATTGTTTCTACAGGTGAAAGCAAAACATCAGGGATCAGATAGTATCAGGTATTCTAAAAGCCATAGATTCTGGCTATGCACATTCTTCCACAGTTTAACACAACAGTGATAGCCTCTAATAGTTAAAAGGATTACTGTTTAAGGGGGAGATTTATCAAGCCACAATAGGGCTATAATGTGTGTTAAACACAGTGCATATCACATGCTAAACACTGTATATCACACGAATATAGCCTAAGGGGGTAATTTTCAAAGGGAATTGCATGCATAAGTGTATCTACTATTGTAGCAATTTTCAAAAGCCATTTACTTGAATAAAGTGCACTTACGTGAGCAAATCCTATGGACAATTCATGGCATATATTGTAGCAATTTTCAAAAGCCCACTTACACAAGTAAAGTGCATTTACTCGAGTAAAATCCAGTTTTAAGTGAGTAAATGCTTTTTAAAATCAGGCCCTTATTGCGGCAATTTTGCGTGATAGTCACAACATCATGCGATGCTTGAGCCATAAACCTACGCCTATTACAATAAGCTGCTCTGCATGGTATTTGCATACATAAAATTTTACAAAAATTCATGCAAAGCAGCTCATTTACTAATCCTATGTAAATAAAATAACCTGGCAAATTAGAAATCTATCAGTCACATTATTTTATCTACATCTTTTTGTAAAACAATTTATTGTGGGAGCATTGGAAAATGGTGTAGACCAGGCCCAGGGCTAGAGAGTGCCCTTCGCCCATTACCTTTGCAGTTATGCAAATTTTTAAGTATTAGGGTGTATGTGAGTGTGTATGTGTGTGTGTGTGTGTGTTGGGGGGGGGGGGGGTTCACTAGGCCACCACCGGTATTTTTGATCTGTATAGAGGAGCGGGGGAGTTCGAGGGGGAGCCCTATGATCTTAATTTTTTATGGGAAGGGGGAACAGGGGGTGGGTGAGTTACTATTTAGGAGGAGGATTTGTATAACTAAGGAGCTGGGTAGCCGGGGGGGGGGGGGGGGGAGGGGATTGTCACACAGCAACTTTACCTTTTTTTTTTTTTGTTTGGTTTTTTATTGGAGGCCCCTGATGAAGTTTTGCTCAATTCCAAGGGGTACCATATTGGACTACAGGGCCCTTTAAGGTGACAGTGGCCCTGGGTGTTGGAGGCCACCATCACACTTTGCCCTTTTGTCTTGTAGCGACAGCAGCAATATTTTGTCGGGGAGAGCAAAATATCGCGAGACCATCTCCCCGTGATATTGGGACCCTCCTGTGATAAAATATCTTGGCTTAGTGAATCCAGGCTAAAGAATTTTAAAAAATATTAACTTAAGCCGCTCCCTTTAGAACTCTTGTTCAACCTTCTAGCCAGGAAGTCACAAACTATCTCCCACTCACTGGATCTAATTGGTACATATTGGCCATGGCCATGATGTCACCAAAGACATCTGACACCCAGTGTGAAGCACACAGACCCTATTCCACTAGAGGTAATCTGGGGCACTGTTACAAATATGATTGCCTCCAGGTCCTACATTGTGCAGCACAGAGCTTTGCTTTTGCTTTAAGAAATATGAATCCTTAGTTTGCACCAGCTATGGAATTTTTTCTTGAGGAGAGAATATTTGTTTTTCCCAATCTGGAAATATTCAGTGGATTTAAATCTGAAAACTGGTTGTAAAATTAACCTGAAACATTAGTAGACTGTAATGATTTAGAACAACAGATAGATGTTGTAGAGCGCACTTTCAAGACAATATGGTGTTATGGAGAAGGATCTTGCCAGCTCTTCTGTTGCACTGGTTCAATAAAAGGCAGTAAGACTCAAGTTTCTGCAGGATGTGACTTGTGCTATGTTCATAGTATTGTGTTTTTACAAATAGTGTAATAACACAGCATGAAAGAAACTTGAAGATCCCCCTGATGTAGATCCTTCGAATGGACTATTTGCTGTGCAATATCAAAGATAATTTTTCAAAGATTTTTAAGTGCAACAAAAAAGAATTCTAAAAAAGTATATGCATGATAATTCATCATTGATTGAGAGACATAGACCAATAATTAAATTTAAGGCATATGAAGGAGTTTACCGGACGTGCCTAATATGAGGTCTAAGTTGCTATAAGTATATTTTTGGGGATTTTTGAGGAATTTATTATAATAATCTTTATTTTTCCTGCTGTTAAACATTATTCTTTATACTTGTGTTAATATTTATGCCATCGCGAAATGATTAAGTAATTGTTAAATACTTGGAATTTCTATTTGCTATGCAACTTCAAAGCCAGCACTGAATGTCCATCAGTGCCAGTATAGGGCCTGAGGGAGCTATACTGCAGCTGTCAGACTCTGCCTATATGAATAACAATAGGGAGTAGCCAGTGATGTGTGACACAACATGATACTTGAGCTGCTTTCTCCTTGATTGCCATGGGTTCACATAATGTAGCAGGACTATGTCTTATGTTCTCAGCAATTTCAGGAACACATCCAGGTATAATATAGATATTCCCTCTAGAAAGACTAGCCATGCATCTCATTCGGGGACATCATTATGGTGGCTGGCAACATAATATTGTGATGAACACAGAAAGCTGGAAAATCATGTCAAGGGTCTAGTTGGTAATCAAAAGATGTCACATAAACAAATTTACGATTCACCAATCAGCTCCAATACTAGAAGTTTAATAGAGGTTTTTAAATTATCTTAATCAACTGAAAAGAGGCAGCAGTCATGTAAATATATTAGCTCAAAAGTCCGGTTTAGATACCAAAGTGAGTCCCCCAACATGGGCTGTGTTTCGTAAATAGCTGCGTCGGGAGGGACGGGTTTTAAATACAGCGTTTCTAAAAGAAAAGAATCGAGAAAACATATACTGAAAATAGCAAATCAAAGTAAGGCACAGCCAAACACTCAGCGTTTCAAGTTATAAAAGAGGAAGAAACAAATAAAAAGGGTACAGATACCATGTGGGTGGAGTATTCAGAAACACAGTTTACAGGCTGGGAGAGGCAGTAAAAAATGCCAAGAATTTAAGTGTTAAAAGGCGCCAAAAGGGTAAAACAACCAATCATTAAAAGAGAAGGTTAGCCAATCACAGAACAGGAGAGTACCTGGTCACAGAACAGGGAAAATTACTTGGCCAGCACTGTGGAGGGATTCCAAATACGAAGGAGTCTATCTAAAGAGGAGGCACTATTGTGTTAGAAAAAAAACGGTCACAGGATTTCCTTGTTAAGACTGGAAGGCATCAAAGTCCCTAGTTCAAAAATCCAGCAGTGTTCACGCTGGGTCAGGAGAATCAAAAAATCATCACCTCGGGGAGGGTGAGTGACTGCTTCAAGGGCATAAAATCTAATATCTAAGATGAGATGATGTTGCTCAATCCAATGAGATACCAAGGGTTCCTCCTGTTTAGAGTGACAAATGCAGGACACGTTAAAAAATATGGGTTTTGAGTTTCCTGATAGTATTTCCCACATAATATAATGGACAAGGGGAGCTAATTATATAAACTACACCAGTGGTTGTACAGTCTGAATAGGCACGAAGCATATAGGTTTTGTTTGAAAAGGGGTGAGAGAATGACATGCTTGTATCAGAAAACTATTAAGCTGCGCACTGGTTACAAGGAAAATGGCCCATGTGGTTAGTAAGGTCATCTTTAGGAGAGTCAGGAAATGAAGCAGAGGAGACCAAAAGGTCACGAAGGTTCTTCCCTTTCCAAAAAGCAAAGCAAGGGGGTTCAGAGAAAACAGAGTATGGGGATTAGGGATGTGAATCGTTTTTTGACGATTTAAAAAAATCGTCCGATATTTTTTAAATCGTCAAAAATCGTTAGAGTGCGCGATACAATAGAAATTTTCCCGATTTATCGTGAAAAATCGTTACTCCCGTTAGTGTCCACTAATGGGAGTTATTTGGGGGGAGGGCGGGAAAACCGGCACACCAAAACAACCCCTAAAACCCACCCCGACCCTATAAAACTAATCCCTTACCTTCCCCCACCCTCCCGAACCCCCCCAAAACTTTTTACGAGTACCTGGTGGTCCAGTGGGGGCGCGGGGACTGATCTCCCGCTCTCGGGCCATCGGCGCCATTTTGGCTGCCACTCAAAAATGGCGCCGATGGCCCGATAAAAAAAACAACCCACCCAACCCTTTAAAAATGACCCCTTAGCTTCCCCCACCCTTCCGATCCCCCCAAAACATTTTAAAATTACCTGGTGGTCCAGTGGTGGTCCCGGGAGCGATCTCCTGTTCTCGGGCCATCGGCTGCCACTCATAAAGATGGCGCCAATGGCCCTTTGCCCTTACCATGTGACAGGGTATCCGTGCCATTGGCCGGCCTCTGTCACATGGTAGGAGCACTGGCTGGCCGGCGCCATCTTTAAAGATGGCCGCCGCCATCATAAAGATGGCCCGACCCGACCAAGGCTGTTAAACATGAAGAAAAGGGATCATATTACTCCAGTATTGAAATCTTTACACTGGTTGCCATTAGAGTACAGAATTAAACATAAAGCTTTGTGTATGATTCATAAGATTATATATGGAGACAAAAATAAATGGCTGAATTCTACCATCAAGCTGCATGTGCCTCAACGGGATCTCAGATCTTCCAATAAAGGACTGTTAATGATACCAAATATAAAATCAGCGCACCTGAGTGAGGTTAGAGAAAGGGCAATTTCGGTCGCAGGACCAATACTCTGGAATAGTTTGCCACCAGATTTGTGAATGCAGGATGATTTAAAACGATTTAAGAAAGACTTGAAAACATTGTGCTTTCAACAAGCCTATGGATCTGAGACTTAAAATACTACTGATAGCGGGAATCCACATGCTATTTCTTATCTATTTATTTCTTAACTATTTTAATCTTATTTTAGATTTTAGTTTTTTACTTTACTATATTTAATTTTAATTATTCTTATTGTTTTATCTATTTTATTGTATTTTCTGCTTCCTACTTGTTTTTTAGTTATATTGTAAACCATAAAGATAGAATCATGTGTTCTGACTCACGGTATATAAGAAGTGCATTAATAAATAAATAAATAAAAAATTAACAATGTGAATCGGAACCGATTCCGATTCACATCTCCACCGATCAGATTTTTTTCTCCCTCCAGCCGAACCTGATCGTTAAGACGATCGGGCACACGATTCACATCCCTAGTGGAGATAATACCGACCAGAGATTCCTGATATTCGGGCATATCTCATTTAATCCTACTCGAAAAAGATAAGATGCAAGTGAGGCATGTGGAAGATGAAGTAGTAGAAGGAATAAAGAGAAGGTCTCTGCTGATATACAAAGTGCATTTGTAAGCCTTTTTGATTAAGCAAGCAGGGTAACTCCTCCTAGCTAGAAAACAAGACTGCATAACACTTGGTTGGTTAATGTAGTCTGGTTGGGAGGAGCACAATCGACGTAGGTATAGAAACTGCCCTGTAAGGATGTTGTTTCACAGGGAATGGGGATGATCGCTGACATGACATATAAAAGTATGTTTCTGTCTGTATTTTTAAGATGAATGATAGTGTACCTGAATATCTAAGAAAGACATGCAACCAGTCTAAAAACATAAAGAATTGCCCTGACCAAATTATCTTTTTTCCTTTCACTACTTCAGCTTCCACTTGCCTCACTTGCGTCTTACCTTTCTTGAGTAGGATTGAGATATGCCCAAGTATTAGGAATCGCTGGTCGGTATTATCCCCACATTCAGTGTTCTCTGAATCCCCTTGCTTTGCTATTTGGAGAGGGAAGAACCTTCGTGACCTTTTGGTCTCCTCTGCTTCATTTCCTGGCCGAGTTGTTTTCTCTGTTCTGTGACTTGGTACTCTCCTGTTCTGTGATTGGCTAACCTTCCCCTTTAATGATTGGTTGCTTTAAATCCTTGGAGTGTATTGGTTGGGTTTTTTTTTTACTGTCTCTTGGAGCATGTAAACTGTGTTTCTGAATGTTCCATCCACAAGGCATCTGTACCCTTTGTATGTTTCTCCGTCTTTTGTAACTTGAAACGCTGAATTTTTGACTGTGCTTTACTTTAGTTTGCCATTTTCAGTATATGTTTTCTTGATTCTTTTCTTTTAGAAATGCCGTATTTAAAAAAACTCTTTGGTATGCCTGTCCCTTCCGACGCAGCTATTTGTGAAACACGGCCCATGTTGGGGGGACTCGTGGTGGTATCTAAACCAGACTTTTGAGCTAACATATTTACATGACTACTGCCTCTTTTCAGATGATCAAGATAATTAAAAACAAAAACCACTCTATTAAACTTCTAGTATTGAAGCTGATTGGCAAATCATAAATGTGTTTATGTGACACATCTTTTGATTGCTGTTATGATTTTTGTGTGCCTCACGTCTTCTCCACTGTTAGCCCGGTAAGAGTCTAGTTGGTGCCACTTTGGATCTTGGAGCAAGTCTCTGTGCTTAACCTGGCTCTGCTTTATCTCTGACATGCAGACAATCTCTGCAGTGCAATTCCTCATGGCATTTCTAATACATTGAGTACAATGTGCTGCCACATGTAACATAATATACACTACAAATAGAAAACAGTGGTGGATAGTACTCAGAGTATGTATAAACCCAGCACCTAAGAACATGGTAGCCTTTTTAGAGTTTGGGAAGTATTGGGAAGTATTAATATTCAGAATATTTGCACTGAAACAAGTTGATTATGTAGAGATTTGTCCTCTAAAAAGTGACTATTTATTGTCTTGAATTTAATCTCTTATTATATCTGCATGGTTAAAAATGTCACCAAAAAGAAGGGATCAATGATTATAAAGTTAAGGATTTCATTTTTTATATCTTACCCTTCTAGTATATGATAGACCAGATACATTTCTTACTACCATGTTTCATAGTGTGTTGGATTTTAAGAACTCCAAGTACTTTTCACCACTGTTTCCGGTCTGTGGTTTGATTTTTGTGGTGTTTGCTTTATGGCTTCTGCTTTTTTTATTTGCTTTACATAATTCACACTGACATCTTGCACACTTCCTGCAAATTGAAATGACGCTTGTAAACAGAAATCTATGAAAAAGAAAAAGAGGATCCTAGATAAACTCACATAATGGACCTATACTGGTTAAACAGACTCTAGAGATGTACAGCCTACCAGCACTGAAGCACTAGCTGTAGTATTCTGAACTTAAATAGGACTGCAGTGTGTTTTACAGGTGCTTATTTTAGTGCAGCCACTTCAGAGATGTATGAACGTTTGGCACCTAGCTGGGGCATGTACTTAATGGAAATTTTTAAAATTTACATTGAGAAGAGGTATTCTTATTACAGTAAAAGCCTGGGTTATAGGCAGTGCTGGTTAATCAAATATGCCTGCTGATCTTTGGCTCTGCCACACTGTTCCTGGCTCTGCCCTCGGGCAAATTACATCGCTGGTGCTGATGCTGCTACTGCATAAGTGTTAGGCCCAGAACAGGAGCTATACTTTCATGCTAGCACTTTAACTTCAGCAGGCGGACTTACACTGATATAGCCCAAGGTCAGGGTACCCCCTACCTGTCGCTGTTATTTCAACCCTCTGATCTTTGGCTCTGCCATACTGTTCTTGGCTTCATCTTTCCCCCGGCAGATTACATCACTTATACTGACACAGCAGCTCCATAAGAGGCACTGAAAATTTGGTTATTTAATCTGTTGGAGCCTGGTTTGAGACTCATATGATTTAGTACTGTTTTCAAGTACTTTCAAGGATTGTTGGTGACTTTGCATGTCTGTGTTAGTGGGGGAGTTGTTATTGATTAATTAGTAGGAACTGTTTCAATGGTTTATATTTATGTCTAATGTGCATATGGTTTGGGTTTTGGTGATCAGGTTTGTTTTTTTTATGTAATTATTTATGAGGAGGAGTTAAATAGATCTCTCTCTCTTTCTTTCTCTCTCTATATATAATATAGGGCCCAATATTCAAAAATAAATGTTTAAGTTATCTGTATGCAGATAACTTAAATGGGATATTCAGCAGCATGGCTATGCTGCTGAATATCTTGTACAGGTCTCTACGTAGCCAGAAAAGTTAATATGACAAACTTAGACCAGCTTTATGGCAGGTTTAACATATCCAATTAACTTAACCACTTAGGGCCAAACATAGGCACTTATTCGGTTATGTTAACTGGCTAAGTAGCACCGACCTGATCCACTCATTCCCTCAACGCACAATTAAACTCTGGAATTTGTTGCCAGAGGATGTGGTTAGTGCAGTTAGTATAGCTGTGTTTAAAAAAGGATTGGATAAGTTCTTGGAGGAGAAGTCCATTACCTGCTATTAAGTTCACTTAGAGAATAGCCACTGCCATTAGCAATGGTAACATGGAATAGACTTAGTTTTTGGGTACTTGCCAGGTTCTTATGGCCTGGATTGGCCACTGTTGGAAACAGGATGCTGGGCTTGATGGACCCTTGGTCTGACCCAGTATGGCATTTTCTTATGTTCTTATGCCCATTGACTATCTGGTTATCTACTTAGCTGGATAATTCATTTATCCGGGTAAGTAGTGTTTCAATATTGGCCTCATATATATTATTTTTGTATTTGGTGAGTTAAGTTTAATATATTTTTAAACAGTTATAATTCACCTTGGAATGACTTTAGGACTGTGGAAAGCAGAATATAAATTTGTGAATTAAATTAAATTGCAATTAAATCAGATTTCTCTGTTTCCTAACCCATGAGGGGAAGGTGTGATTCTGGAGTGGGCGGAGCAAAGCAGACAAGAATAGAAAAAAGCTATTCTGCTCCATAATCCTATCACTTTGCTCCTATAATTTAATACAATATTTCTATTTTGCCTTTTGTGAAAACAGATCATAATAAAACAAAGAGTTAAGGCTTTTCATTAATATATCATAGCAAAACAAAAACATATTAGAAGGTAAAACTAATATAGTAGAAGAAAAAGGGTTGGGGCTTTACGTGAAATGTCTAGAGAAAATGAGACATAATAAAAATAATAGCTAGGGCTTTCCATCAGAGAATAAGTATTCTAACATGAACAGTTTACAGAGAAATTATCAGAAAATATTTGACTATTATCTCTATAAGGAGTCAATCTGGGACCTATTTAAAGCTCCAAAAGGAACCCAGTACTGAGCAAAAGCTTTTCAGCCTAGTGAAATTTAGCATATGTCTTAAGCATTATGGGCATGAGATATCAGCTAGTAGTCTATTCAGCACCATAAGGGAATGGTCTTTTTAGTCTGCAACTCTGTTATCCAAAGAATGAGATCTTCAGTTGGTAGCAAAAATATGAAAGAATGTAATAAGAGTGCTTCCCTTGTTTATTTGTTCCACCCACCCATCTCGAATCTACAGTTGTAGACTTTGTCAGTTAGGGGGGAGGGGAAATTTACATAATAGGAGCCAACATGCACTTTGAACAAGTAAGTTCAAAATAAATCCTCACGAAAACTTGGTTTATAAAATATTGCCCATTTAGGAGGTTTGGGAAAATAATTGTGGATTATAATATAAATTATTTTATTCTATTTATTTATTGTTTTTGTATACCGCCATTTGATTGAGATATCACATCGGTTCACATAGTGGCTTTACATGAATAATGCTAGAGCTATGCAGAAGAAAAACATTTTTGTCTCATTTGTTTCATTATTTTCAAAATTATGAAAACAAATCATTTATTCATTTAATTATTCTTTTTTGTTTGCCATTAAAGTCAGTGGGGAAAGCATTACAGTCTATTTTGGGCTCCAAAAATGGGTATTCTTTTCAATTCTCATGAAACTTATGGGAGGAAATCATCAGAAGCAGGAAAGAACTCCAACGCACCTAGATTGGGCTAAGTGGCACCAAACATGGCATGAATAGCCTAAGGCTCCGTAACAGGGCAAAGGGGTACCAAAAGTGGCAAGAGTTCTCCAATGCATCATCAGAGGAGCAAAGAATGAGCAAGAGGGGGAAGAACACCCCAAGGCTCCAAAGGAGGGCACTGACAACAGTGGCATGAACCCTTGAAGGCAGCATGAGATACAAAGTGGCACCAAGAGTGACATCAACATCCTAAGGAACCATGAATGGGGAACAAAGGAGAAAAGATGACAGGAAAAAACACAAGGCACTGATAAAGAGGCAAAGCAGCACAGAAGGGCATCAACACACCAAAGCAACAGGAAAGCAGTCCATCCAGAATGGCAGGAACACCTCAAGTTGTAAGGTCTGGGGTATGGCAGCAAAGCTGAATGGTACAGAGACACCCAAGGTGTATAGCAGCATGGCAGAATGGAATGGGAATTGTGTGTCTTCCTATGCAAGTTCTTGCCACTTGACAGATTAAGTACGAGAATAAACTGTGATAAGTATCATTTTCATGGCATAAGCTTTTATTACATTCCCTACTTGAGCTACTTCATGGAATTATAATGATTTATCAAATGGGCTTGCCAAATGAAACATTTATCACATTCAGAACATATAAAGGTTTCACTTTCTAATTAGTGTGGCTTTCCTAGTACTTTATGAAATTTGCTTTATTAAGAAAGCTTTTCCCATATTCCATAACTAAACTCAGGTTGTTCCATTTCTTACTTTTCTGGTTTTGTATGAGTTCTCGCTCCCTATTAAAGCTTTTACCACATTCTGAATATCAAAATGGTTTCTCCTCAGCATCTTTTCTTTTGTCCCTGTATTTTTTCTTCCTTCTGATTGAGGGTGTTTGTGGACAAACCAACCCAGTATAATCAATAAAGAAACAGAGTGGGAGAACCAGGCTGGGATTTTGGAGGTGTAGAAGAAAAGGAAGAACTATAAAACAGCTGCCATGGTAGGAGAAACTTGTATCTTTTGACTTTTTCACATTTTTATTCTGGGCACAAAACACCTTGGTATAACAAACAAAGAAAAAAGCTAGAGACTTCAAAAGAGGGCACCAAAAGTGGCATGACGCTTGAAGACAGCATTAGATGCAAAGAGGCACCAAAAGTGGTATCAGCATCCTAAGGCACCATAAAGGGTGAACAAAATGAGGCAAAAAATACTCCAAGGCACTGATAAAGGTACCAAGCAGTACAAAGAGTGGCATCAGCAGACAAAAGCAATATGAGAGGGCAAAGCAGGCCCCCAGAGTGGCAGGAACACCTCAAGGTGTAAGGTCTGGTGTATGGCAGCAAGGTAGAGTTGCAGAAAGAACCCCAGTGTATAAAGTCTGAATATGGCAGCAAGTCTGAGTAACACAGAAACTCCCATGGTGTAGCAGGAGGTATAGCAGCAAGGCAGAGTAGACTGGTAGATGTCAGTCATTCTATTGAAGCACTCGCCACTTTTTAGATTTAGTACAAGAAAATAAACTGTGATAAATATCATTTTTGTGACATAAGCTTCTATTACATTTCCTTCTTAAGCTTGTTCTTGCTACTGGGTGGAATTATATGAGTTTCTTGTGAAATGGGCTTGCCGAATGAAACCTATCGTGTTCAGAACATTTCTTTTAAACACTGGCGCTGAGCCGGCTCCTTGGACTTCTGCTTTGGGATCTTTTCCAGCTGCTGCTCTTTTGCCAACAATTTCATTCATTGCTCTCTTGGATTTGGTTTCTTATCCTTTTCTTTTTAGTCCTTTGCTGTGGCGTTTTTGGTCATTGTTCTCTCGGATATTTGGCAGTTATTCAACTCCAATCTAAAATCCCACCTTTTTGAGAGTGTTTCTAAATATTTATTGTACCTGAATGGAACTTGCCCTGAGCTACCAATAAAAAGGTGTAAGCTAAATACACAATAAAAAAAACAATCTTAACTCATTTATCCACATGCAGCCTTGTTGATTTTAACCATTTTCTTAATAAATGAAATTCCCAGTCTCTTTCACCCTGTATACTTGATTTGAGTGTACAGCACCAAGTACAGCCAGTAGTGCTATAGAAGTGATTACTAATAGCAGTAATCGTGGTTTTTTTTTTTTTTTTTTAATTAATCCACTCAATAGCAGAATGTACGGCTCTACAATTTATATGAATACATTCAGTGTCCACTGGATCAAAATCTTATGCTTTTCAAAGTGTAGGTCACTCATTTTAGTATTTCCTTTACTTGCAGAATAAGATTAAAGAAAAAGTTTTAAAAGGTGAAATTACTTATCTGATTTCCTTTTCTCAAATACAGTCAGACCAGTCCGGGATGACCAAGTGTGTTATGCACATCAACCAGCAGATGGAGACAGATCAACAGGCTCAATGATGTCACTTGTTATATACCTCTGTGCTAACACCAGCCTGCTAGTATTCCTGTAACAAGCAAGGATGATAACTTTAAAATGAGCGCTCAGGTGCCCTTACACATGTATATGTGTGCAAGCGTATTTACACTAGAATTTTAAATCATCCACGCAACTGCATGCCCACTTTTTAAAATACTCCAGGCGCGCTTCTGTGATTTTCTAATTTTAAACTACTACATGTGCAAACATAAATCACGTATCTTCCTTAAGAATTTATCAGCTTTAACATGCACAGGTAAACAAATTTTAAAACATGCACGTGTGAATAGCCAATTTGACCAATGAGACTACCACTTTGCCCAGCCTACCTCTACATCATCTAGATCCTCTGATTCTTCAGCCTGCACTCCTCCCTGTTTACCCAGACCCCTCACCCAGTGATTTTTGGCTTAAAAAGAGTTTTCATTGAAGACTTACACCTCATCAAGAGCAGAAGTAAATGTGTGGCTAACTGCCAGCCGTGCATTGCAGCTGCTGGATTTAAATTCCAGATTTATGTACGTCAAATGTTGGCCCCACCCTGGAATGTCCTGATTCCTCCCCCTTCCCCCATGCATATATGTGCATAATTAGGCCATTTTAAAATACAAGATTCTCACACTCGGCCCAGATACTCATGGACATGGGCCTTTTAACCCAAGCAACTTTTAAAATTCACACCTAAATGTGGACAACTTCAATATAAAAACAACCAGATCTTTTCTTTTTTTTGGTTGACTGGTAACCAGTGGACTTCCAGAAGAAATAGGAAGTGGAAACAGAGAAAGTTTTCAAACAGTGAAGATAACTGACTCACCTGAAGCAAAGTATCAACAGCCATTACACTTCCGAATTTCACATCTATTCTTGTAAAACCAACCTGTGTAAGGCACAGAACATAATTACATTTGAAAGATACTTGCAGCCTAGGGAGGGTCCTGGACTAGTCTGACTGTATTTAAGGAAGGAATTTATCAGGTAAGAAGTAATTTCACCTTCCTCTTTATACAGTCAGGACAGTTCAGGCTAAAGAAGTAGGATGTACCCAAGCTACTCCCTAACAGGGCGAGATGCTGCCCGAGCCGCTAGCAACACCAAAGTGAAGGAGACTCTTTCTCTAATCCTATCCAGCCAGCAATGCTCAGAAAAAATATGCAAGGATGACCAAGATGTCACTTTACAGATCTCCAAAGGGCAAACCAGCTAAAATGCCACCCATGAAGTGTTCCCCCAAATTTTTGAAAGCCTGCATGCATTTGTCTGTGCAACTTTTTATAAACCAAGCTTAAATATGTGTACTATGAGCCAGTATAATGCAAATAACAGGATTTCTTGTGCATGCTGTTTTGCTGTGTGTTTGCACACAGCTTAAAGGGAACAATGCCCTTACGGAATGAGCCCATACTGCTTCAGCAAGAGAGTGCCAGAATCCACATAAGCAGTAGTAATCACCTCCTTAATACAGCGCACCACTGTGTTCTACCATACAGTACAAAGAGATGATTGGAATGTCTGAAGGTGCTAGTAACATTGAGATATCTGAACAGATGCCTTCTGACATCCAATGGGCGAAGACGAGTATAGTCTTCAGAATATGCCTGTCTGCTAAACGAAGGAAAGGAAACTGACTGATTTAAATTAAATTCTGAAACCACTTTTGCAGAATGGAGGGAACAGTTCGAATTTGAAACTTTTATTTCATAATCAATAAATAAGCCAGCACCTGCAACTTGGATATTCTCTGAGCTGAACAAATGACCACCAGAAAGACTGTCTTTAATGTAAGCAGGCACAAGGAAATAGCCTTAAGAGGGGCAAATTGCAGTTCCGTTAAGAAGGACAAAACTAAGTTCAGATCCTAGGACAGAACCAGAATCTGGAGCAGGAGATGAACATGCTTAACGTTCCTCAGAAGTTAAAAAACATCTGGATGAGAAGCCAGAGGTCTATCTTGAATACAATCTCTACAGTAAGGGCTGCTACTTGTACTTTCAACATATTAAGAGCTAAGCCCTTAGAAAGGCCATCTTGCAAAAACTCCAGGATGAATGGAATTGGTACCAAATCAGGAGGAACACTGACACCCAGAGCACCAGACCTCCAAACCCATATATAAGCCAAGGAAGTGGAGAATTTTCTAGCTTTCAGAAGCAACCACCAGTGGGGAATAAGAACATAAGAAATTGCCATGCTGGGTCAGACCAAGGGTCCATCAAGCCCAGCATCCTGTTTCCAACAGAGGCCAAAACCAGACCACAAGAACCTGGCAATTACCCAAACACTAAGAAGATCCCATGCTATTGATGCAATTAATAGCAGTGGCTATTCTCTAAGTAAACCTGATTAATAGCCATTAATGGACTTCTCCTCCAAGAACGTATCCAAACCTTTTTTGAACCCAGCTACACTAACTGCACTAACCACATCCTCTGGCAACAAATTCCAGAGCTTTATTGTGTGTTGAGTGAAAAGAGTTTTCTCCGATTAGTCTTAAATGTGCTACTTGCTAACTTCATGGAATGCCCCCTAGTCCTTCTATTATTCGAAAGTGTAAATAACTGAGTCACATCTACCTGTTCAAGACCTCTCATGATCTTAAAGACCTCTATCGTATCCCCCCTCAGCCGTCTCTTCTCCAAGCTGAACAGCCCTAACCTCTTCAGCCTTTCCTCATAGGGGAGCTGTTCCATCCCCTTTATCATTTTGGTTGCCCTTCTCTGTACCTTCTCCATCGCAACTATATCTTTTTTAAGATGTGGCGACCAGAATCGTACACAGTATTCAAGGTGCGGTCTCACCATGGAGCGATATTAACCATTCCCTTCCTAATAATTCCCAACATTCCGCTTGCTTCCCTGACTAGAATAATCCTTCTTTACTAATCTTGCTTTCTCAAGGGCCACATCATAAGATAAAATCAATCTGGATCTTTGTAAATCATCAGGTCCTGACAAAGCAACTCCTTTTGAGGTGCAACTCTTAGAGGATTTCCCCATGGCAGACACTGGAGATCAGCATACCACAGTTGACGAGGCCAATCCATTCTTGGATGCTCAGCTTCTCTTTGATAGTCTTCCTATCATGGGCCATTCTTGAATGAGGGCATTGATTTTGCACGAACGAGTGTCCCTTGTTTGGTTGAAAAATCTGCACACCCTCGCATTCTGGTTGGATGCCATCAGACTGAAATCTGGTAGTCCCTACCTGGTGACTATCAGATCAAAAGCTCTACGAGACAGAGACCATTTCTTTGAGTCTGACATTGTGACTGAGGAAATCTGCCTGAACATCGTCTGCACCTGCTATGTGAGATGCTAGCAAGGCCTGCAAATTCTTCTGTCCATGGAAGGAGTAAATCAATTTCCAAGGAGACCTGAAAACTCCTAGTTCCCTCTTGATGCTTTATATACAGTACAATGTGGTGTTGTCAGATATAACATGAATCACTTACCCCACAATCGGAGGGCCAAAATCCAAAAGAAATAGCCAAATTGCCTGGCTGTAAGGGTATTGTGAGTTTTGAACCACTGATCCTGAAGCTGGTGGACCAGCTCTGTGGGGAAAGCTATTTTATCTGTGAGGAAATGGGAAAACTGTAGTGTTGTTGCTTTGCCAGGAATTGTGGGCTGGGCTATGCCCTGCCAGGCTCCCATTGGCTACATGTAAACCCACCCTATCTACCCAGCAATTCTTAAGTGCTAGCCAGCAAAGAGCTCTCTGCTGACACGTCTCCTGAGCCCTTATTGCTGTGGCTGAATCAGGCTGCGCTGAGGCTTTTGTGAGTTGAACTGGGTTTCTCTCCTCAGTTTACCTGGTAAGGAGATACTGCATCTTTATTGCTTTGGTTGTTTCCCTGAAGATTGTAAGTTAGGAAATATTTTTGTTCTCTCTTTTGTCTTCTGCATTAAAGAGCATCAACTATAAGTGCAGCTAGCGTGCTTTTTGTTAGACCCTGGCACCAGCTTCCAAACAGTTGGACCAGGCCGCTTCCTCGGGTGATCATTTACTCTGAGCAAACAGCTCCTGACAGTGCACCCCCCAGCCTGACATCTGTTGTCACTATGATTCAAGCCCGGGTAATCAATGGCACTCCCTGCTCCAAGTGCCTAGTCTCCAGCCATCATTGTAGACCTTGCCTTAACGAGTCTGGTATTGGTAGCATGACAGAATAGTCTTCGGACTGGGGATTTCACCTGGAGAGCAAAGCCTTCTGAAGAGGTGCATATGAGCACTTGCCCAGGGCACCAGATCCAAGGCCACTGCCATGGATCTAAGTTTGGAGATAGGACCACACTATCAGTTTCCTGGACTTACCTAATGACCAGATCTGACTACACAACTTCTGAATTCTCTGAAATGTGAGGTATAGATGACGTTCCTTCATATCAACGTGAGCCCCCAGATACTGAAATGGTTGAAGAGTGCTCTTCAAAAAAATGGATAATCTACTCCATCCTGTAACACCTGGATCACTCTCTGAGAGGCCAAAATGCTCTCCTGAAGGGATTTCATTATTATCAGCCAATCATCCAGGTCTGGGTGCACTAAAATACCTTTCTTGTGCAGTGCTGCTGCTGCCACCCTCACCTTTAATAAGGGCCTTGGTGCTGTGGCTAACCCAAATGGCAGGGCCTGAAAGTAAACATTTCAGCCCAGTACCACACACTGCAGAAACACAAAGGATCCCCTCAGATTTGGATGTGAAGGTATGCGTCCATTAGGTCCAAAGATGTCAGATATTTTCATTTCTGCACCACCATAATCACCGATCTTCAGGTTTCCATCCAGAAGTGGGCTGCTTTCAAAAGGTTATTGACCCACTTCAGGTCCAGAGTAGGATGGAAGGACCAGTACTCCTTAGGGACAAAGTAGATAGAATAGCATCCCAGTCAATTCCCAATCGCTGCCACGGCTCACTACCACTGAGAAGGCCCTCTGCATCAAGCTGCTTTATTTTTTTCAGCCCTTAAAGCATAAGGACATAAGAAATTGCCATGCTGGGTCAGACCAAGGGTCCATCAAGCTCAGCATCCTGTTTCCAAAAGGGACAGAGAAAGGAAGGAAAGTAGCCAAAAAAAAGAGGAGTAAGCAAACAGGGGAAGAAGGGAGGGAAATAAAAACAGGAGATTACATCCCCCAAAACCCCACCCTGGAAGCTCCCTGGTATTAAAAGTGATTCCTTCTTTCTGTGGAATGAGGTATCAGCTATGGAGGCAGTCCCTCTTTAGTTTAAATCTCCATTGATTTAAAAAAAGGTAGGCACTCTGATCTACTGAGGGAGGGAGAACACAAGTCTTTCACCTCAGGAGCCTAGAAACTCTCCCTGTTCAGCCTTACAGATCCAAACCCACAGCACAGTATGCTTATCAACCATCTGCTGGAGACCCGAGAATACTGGCAGGCTGGAATCAGCATAGAGGTATAGAAGATGTGATATCAGCGAGCTTGTTGATCTTGTCTCAATCTGCTGAAGGGAGTGTATAACCCACTTGTTCAGCCTAGACTAGTCTGACTGGATGAACAGAAACTATAATTTCAGCAATTGGGACATGCTTGTCCTTGTCTGCGGCATGGAAGAAAGGAAAAGTGAGAATTAAATGACATAGCTGGTCTGGTTTTCAGGATATCCACAATGGATATGGATAAGGTACATTTGCACATACTGGTGCAAATGTGCCTTATCCATATCCACCCCTCGTTCAATTGCATCCATATTTTGCACCCCTCGTTCAATTGTAAACCATCATGATGTGATTGTATCATGAATGCCGGTATATAAAAAACTGAAATAAATAAATAAATATGTGGAACACTTCAGTTTCAACTGACTCTTTCAACTTGATGCTTCTCTTTATTTACTTGCCTACTATTTGGATTGTTTTGCATATTACCACCCCACGCTAGATAAAGAAAAAGGTTCAAATGGAAAATAATCCCGAGGACTGACCCCAGACTTTCAACATCGGGATCCAATGTAATGCAACGCTACCCACAGTTCCTTTAAAGATGACAATGTGACAATATCTGTGCATTATTCATTTTGCTGAGCCAGTTGAAGTTTCACGGTGTTAACCTCATAAATTTATGAGTAGCATGAATGTGCTCATGCTATTCATAAATTTATAGTGTTAGAGGAAAATAAGCAGTATATCAGCACTTTCAAATAAATAATAAATAAAACATATCTCTGAACATATTGCTGAATACTCCCCAGTACCATTACACTAGAATTAATTTAATATAGTTCTAATAGTTTGTCCATATCCCATATCAATTACATTGGCTCTTGCTACCACTGGCATCTTATACCAGTGTTTTCCAACCCTTTTATGCCTAAGGCACACCTCCATTAACAATAATGGTCAAAAGATGAGCTAGGGAAGCACTAAAATTCCCAACAGTCCCTCTTCCAAATTTTCAAATAAAGGGAGACAGTAGTGGAGACACATAGGAAACTTCACAATGGACCAGTTCCCTCTATATACATGTCCAGGATAAGGGAAGTTGATGTGGTGTGGGCAGCTGGCTCAGTTAGGGACCTTGGCTGCTGTTTCCAACACTCAGACTGAGTTGCATCCAGTGCTTGGTGCATGCTCTCTCTGTCTCACTCAGGGGCTGGAAGGCCTCAAAGGATGAGGCACAGGAAGGGGAAGATGAGGAGGCGCTGTGTGCGCTCAACAAAGTGGATCACTGCTATCTATGCCCTGCATAATGCTAATTAATTAACACACTTTAGGGACTGATGCTGTAGCTAGGAAAGAGAGGGATGCCTGACCACACATTCTCAGACAGGAGTTCCTACATATTTAAGACCCACCACTGGGGTTTCTTGTTTATGCGAGGTGCTGAGAGCAGAGCCCAGGGGTTTACCTGGATCTACGCATGAGGCAGTGGTGATTTTGACATGGCACACCTAATCAAGTCTGAAGGCACACTGGTTGGGAAACACTATCTTGTACAAATGGGATGCATGGGGTAGCCTTCCAAATGGAACTTTTTCTGAGGTCCTATAGCTTGCTCCGTGTACCAGCTGAATAGCAGCGATGATCTTGGGTAGATACTTACATCTTCTCACCACACTTCAGCAGGGATAGGGTAAGAATAGAGAGAAAAAAGATTTGGGGGGGGGTGTCACATGAGTTACAGCAAGGTAATTAATCATGTTAAATTTAGCAAATTTTCCAAAATTAGAATTTTCTCACAGATATATATATATTTCACTTTTAAATATATAATTTGGATACAAAGAAGTCTGCAACTATTTGAAAATAATTTAATTTTAAGTAGCAAAATCTACTCATTGCAGCACACTCTAGCCCTTACCTATACAATTTAAAGACTTGTGATTTATTTAGAGTCACATCTACATAACTTGAAATATTTCCATTTCAGTGCATTGCAGTAAAGCAAAGTAGTAACATGCAGGAAACAGGACAGTGCATTCTCACTTTGAAAACAGGTAGATCATCTCTTCTAGTCATGAAATGCAGCATCTACCTGTCAAAGAGTGCTGAACAAGGAAGTGGATGGAAAAAAAAACCAACCCATTCATTGCAGTGGCTAAAACGGTTCATGGGATGCTTGTTGCATTGCATATTAGGAAATGGAACACACAATATCAAGACAACTTTCATGATTCTTGACATTACATTGTAGCTGTGCCAGATCCTAAATGTAACAAACATATATGGAAATAGCTGCTAGGAAGAAGAAGGGTCTGGTGCACAAGATACTGCAACACCAAACAACCTTCTATTATCCTATTGAGTGGTTACCATCCCAGTACTCGGACTACCTGACCAACCAGATTTACAGGATGTTCACAGAGAATATGCAGAAGATATATTTGCACATAACACGTCTGAAAACCAATCTGGCCAAGTGGTCCCCAAAAACTAAATTAAGAACCACTGATCTTATTCAGAGCGGTTTCAATATAAGCATATATTATATAAATTCTTAATCTGATTTTTTTTTTTTTTTTTACTATGATCTCACAGACTACGCAGATATATACACTCCGATTTGCTGCAGATCTCAGTAACAAGCATTATCCCAACTTAGCCCTCCCAAGAGAAAACCTTTAAATAAAATAACTCCCCAAAAGACTTTTTCAAGTTGCAATAGTAACACTGCTTAATTAACCATTTAACAGATGTGCAACAGAGAAATCTGGGGACATAGCCCATCAAGTGACAGTGGCTGTTCTTATAGAGAATAGTGCTCTCTGCTCCTAGTAAATCACACCAACCCTGGTGCACAATAGCTAACAAATTTGGGGCTAGCCAAGGCCAGCTGTCAAGACTGTCTACATTTACAGCTATTTCCAGGTGAGCTAGTAGAGCTGAAACGTGCCCAAAGTTAAAAGGATAACTGTGTCTAAGGGTAATAAACATACTGGCCCTCAGCCTTTTCCCCGTTGTAGAGTGTATGGCAGAAACAAAAGGGAACACTGAAGCACTGGCAACAAATGTGTACAATTATGTTTATTTTCATTTCTTTGATTTATATTCCATTCCTTTCAGACACTTCATAGAGAGGCATGCCTTGTTTTTAAAAGTTGCTCCTTTTCTTTTGTCTTGGGACGATGACACAGACAATAGTTTCATTTTTGTGTAGGTTTTATAGCCAAGAATGGGCTCCTGACCAGGGCACTGACAGCAGCACTTAAATCAGTTTTGTACTCGTATAAAAGATTGTATTTAGGCACCGATGTCAGCATGGTGAGCAGGAGCCCATGGCCAATAACTACAAATCATTAAAGAAAAAGAATCAATACTGAAATAAGTCACTAGTGTTGGTATCTGAGGTATCTGCTCCACAAATCGTTGCAAGCTGGGGAAAAAAGTGCTTCAATAGGTACCTATCACCTTTAAATAATAGTTTTGCTTTTCAGATGTCCTGCCAGCAGAGAACAGCACGATCTTGAAAAAAGAAAAGTTAAGCTCATAACTAGGTCAGAAGGGCAGAAGAGTGAAAGGTTTGCTGTGCGGCAGAGTACGCAGGTGCTGCAGTAGGAGCACGAGGACGCCATTCCACTCCTGCAAGCAGTCACGTGCAGATACCACACCTTTTTTGAGCCAGAGTGACATATGGCGCATTGTACCACATTCATGCCAGAGAATCCTGGGTGCTAATTATTTATCATCCTCCTTCAGGCTACACCTATTGTGAGACCAGTAGCTCTGAGCTCAGCACGTTTCCCCATGTGCCTTCTTCAAAACTGTATGAAAAAATTAGTACCAGTTGGCTTGATTATCCAACAAATTTCCCCCACAAGGATACACAGACCCATAATCGGTGGATGGCATGGTACCCTCTTTATGGGTGCCATGGCAGCTGAAAATTCTACTCATTTCCTATTCATCTCCTTGCTGCCATCCTTCCCCGGCAATTACATGTTTGTGCCAAATGGTAGCCTCCCAAAAGACAACAGTCCCCACAAAGGTCTGGGATAACCTTACATGAACATTTCCTCTAATGTAGCTGCAAAATTGTTTTCTTGCAATCTTAAGCACACGCATGCTCAGATCAGGCACCATTTCTTCAGAAAATGACACTTGTTAATTCTGTGTGTCAGGCTCAAACTACTCTCTCTTCTCCCCTTCCTGCTCTCATATATCCAAGCCCACTTCTGTAAGCCCCCAATCCATTTTTCTTCTCCTCAACCAATCTCTCTCTCCTTCGGTCTGCATTTCTCTCTCCCTCATGTCCATGCATCCTTTTCCCAGCTCATTCCATTCTTGGCCTTCTGCTTTTCGGTCCTAACCAGTTCCAGTTATCAGTCAGCACTCACCCATTTCTTTCTGCTCTTTGCTGGCAGCCCATTTCCTGTCATGATTTCATCAATAGCTGATGCACTTATAGCGATAGGCAATGGCCATTAGATGCCCTGGCAGTGCACTGGGGTATGACCTGGGGGGGGGGGGGGGGCACAGTCATGCAGCTATAAGGGACACCAAATATGACAAGTATCTATTGCTTGTTAAAAGCAATTAGCAATGCTTTCTGCAATGGTGGGTAAAGATGGTCCGACACTGGATTATCCCAGTTTTACAAAAGAGAAAACAAGGGCTCAATGAGGAAACAAAAGACGATCATATGAGGCCTCCATTTAATTTATTTTCAGATTAACATTGTGGGGCAAAAGTCAGAACCTAATCCAGGTCTGCACAAAACTGCAGTTCAGTATGAAGCTGGAGGGTGGAAACTTGTCAGATACTGCTTTTTCCTGGGCTGAGATCTTGCACATAAACTGGAAGAGTATCCCCCATCATATGAATATAACTGAGGATGGGAAAAAAAAAAGTTAAAATGTCCATTCTGATTACCCTGAAGACGCCACAACAGAGGACCTATAAAATTTCCAAACATTGCTTTTCATCTAATCAAATAAAGCAGATTTTATGTAGATAGCAAAATGGGTGAATTATGTTTTTGCTCGTTTCATCCAAACCTTTCCCCTAAATTCCACCTTGAAAAAAAATCTGCTATATTCGACATTTGTTGCTAATTTTTCTGCCTAGTTTTAGTTGTGAATCTTTCTGTAAGTCTCCAATAATTGGAGAACCTGCTGACCACCTTTCATTCTGATATTTTGAGACCAGTTTTCTTTCTACCTCTTAGTCATTTAGAAAAGAGTTTGTGCTCTTCCATGGCAGAGAGAGATCAAGAGCCATTAATCAGAGATTTGCTGCATAAAACAAGCAGAAGTGTGCGCTGTGGCCCTTCCATAGCAGCCTGGTTCAACAGGATTACAATGAGGATGGCTGTTCTGTATCTGGGAGGTGCTAAACTTTTAAGTATCTTTTATAAGGAGCAAAAGCCCAAGGGAAAGGCTCAAGAAGTTAAACAGGGTCGGCAGCATAGTGTTACCTCTTAAAGAGGAAGAAGCCCATTGCTAGGCCCCAATGAATCTAAAGATACTATTTACCAATTTAGTCCACTATCAGAGGTCCAAAAGAGACAACTTGCAGATAAGCTTGATTTTATTGCCCGTTTCACCCCTGATGACTCTTTTCAGTTGTATTTTGTGGCCACAAGGCCATGTGGTCCCACTTTAAATTACCCACCCCGTTAACTTCAATGACGGAATATGTGTATAAGCCTAATCATGGAAAAATACTCTCAGTTCATACATCTGCTGTCTTTTCAGCACCCATGCAAAATCAATATCTTGCAATAGGTGTAGTTTGTATCGGGGGCTTGGTGCTCCCCTACTTAACTTTAAACTGGCCTCAAACTCCTTCCCCAAAAGATGGTTGGTTAGTCCTTCAAGCAATTCTGATTGTCCGACGACCCATGCTAATTTCTCGCTTATGTTAAAAGGTATGCACGTGAAGCCTGTGGGTCTCTGTAGGGGTAAATAAGGTATGAGCAGGGGTGGTATGGTTTCAAGATTTCAGTCACTATTTTAAAGCAGGCATGAAAAAAAGTCCCTGTTCACCCAACACTTGCAATGCAATGCTTCATACCATGCTTTGGGAGGTCCATCAGGCATGCCATCCTACGACCGAACACTCAGCTTTTCTCTGCAATGTTGTCAGCACTGGGAGGGGGGAGGATCCCATCAAGCAGATTTAATGTTGAAGAGATAACCAAGTCCCATGACTCTAGAGGTCAGCAGGTAGCCGATACTGGATTCCAGTTACTCCCCCTGCTGGAGCCAGATCCTCCCCGTGTGAATGCAACTTCTGCATCCCAGTCCCATAACATATTGTATCAAAACCAACACAACCCTGCAAGCTCTTCAGTGACAAAGGTTGGGAGAGATTCTAGCACTAACCTTTCTTAATGGATCACCATTCATGCCTATATGTTGTCAGTAATAATCACTAGTATTAGTAGCGGTATTTATCAGAAATATACCAAGTGCAGAACTGACTTCCAGTATAAAAAGCTGGAGAAATAAAATTTGCTCCCATAATCCCTTGCAAGGTGCAGAATATATTAACTGCCGCTCAGCCTTCCTGCTGTGGTGGGGTGGCAGTGATATCTTTGCCAGTGTTGTATCTTTTCTGAACTGTGTCGCAGGTAAGCTCCATGTCACCGGGATAGCGCACCTGCAGCTCCTCATTTGCAAGGTAGTGAGTGCCAGTAAACTCTGAAAAGTAGTGTCCAATTTCCGGGTGAGGGATTTCTTGCGGTTCCAAGTTATATTCCAGATTTTCTGTTGAACAGGAAAAGATCACAGGTTCAGGGACACTGATAACATGGCTGATTCTATTAACTCATTTCACGTGAGTCACCGAATGCCTTTCAGACGGCAGTCATACAACTGTTTACTACCCTTGCATCTCCCAATTTCTTCAAAACAAAAAAATAACCACATCAGTAGGTAAAAAAAGAAGAACAGGAAGGCTTAAACAGTTTCCTTATTTCTGGAAAAGATGGTGCCATGCTGCTAGTTTAGTGCTTTGAAACCTTCAGGTTCCTCTGGAATTACTAAGTCTTTTGTGTTCAGTTGCTTCCTCCTGCTGCACTGGGGCTGCAGGTATAAGTGAGAAGATACCAAATGAGCTTACATTTGGTTACCCAGGCATATTTTTCCCTTCTATTTTACTCCTTCCAGTCCTTCCACGGACAGCTCTCTGGCTGAGGGGCAGGGACTGCAGTTCTTTTCAGAACCAACCACAAATATGTCCCCATATAAGGCAGTAGGTGCCACTTTTAAGCATTAGCTGGGAATAGTGGGAATCCATTCTGCCAGTCCTGGGCAGTACAAGAAAGAGATGCTGGGTCTGAAAATCAAATCCGAATGGACCAGCTAATCAGGGCCCCTGGGATTACCAGTGAGAACAATCATACGCCTCAGCCACACAAATAGGAATGAGGGACCAAGCTGGTCCCAAAAGCACACATAGAACATTTTTGAATATTTGTTTCTTGATGCAATAAAACACATTAGCACCTTAAAACAATTCAGATTTTTTCAGAACAGATATGAGTACTAAAAAGAAAGGTCCATCAAGCCCAGCATCCTCTCTCTGACAGTCGCCAGTCTGGGTTCACAAGTACCATCAAATCCCCAATAGTTGATCTGTTACAGTGGTATTCACTCCCAGCATTCAAGGGCCACCAACAGGTCATGTTTTCAGGATACCCCTAATCAATATGCATGAGATAGAGTTGCATACACCTGCCTCCATCGTATGCAACTGTATCTCATGCATCTTCATTAGGGATAAGCTGAAAACCTGCCTGCTGATGGCCCTCGAGGACTGGGAGTGAATACTATTGATTATTAATTGTACCTCACTCTCAGAGAGAAGCACTGGCTTTCTCAAGTCTACTTGCTTAGTAACCGTTTATGGAGTTTTCCTTCAGGAACTTGTCCAACCCTTTTTTGAACCAAACTGTCAGTTACCTTGACCACTTCCTTTGGCAACAGATTCCATAGCTTGATTGTGTGCTGAGTAAAAAAAAATATTTCCTACGATTTGCTTTAAATTTGCTGCTTGCTAGTTTCAGTTTTGCTCTCTATTCCTTCCAAATAATTCCTAATATTCTATTTGCCTTTTTGACCATTGCCACACATTGAGCTGAAGATTTCAAAGTATTGTCCACAAGGACTCAGATGTCCTTTTTCTGGGTGATGACTCCTAACAAATTTAGGATCGTGTATCTATAGTTGGGATTATTTTTCCCTGTGTGCATTATTTTGCACTTGTCCACATTAAATTGATTCTGTTATTTAGATGCCCAGTCTCCTATTTTCACAAGGTCCTTTTGCAGTTCTTCATAAACCACTGCTGTTTTAACTACTCAAAACAATTTTGTGTCATCTGAAAATTTGATTACTTCATTCATTGCTCCTTTCTCCAGATTATTTATGTAATATGAATATGTATGTAATATGAATATGTATGTAATATGAATATGTAATATTTAGTCCCACCCTCTATTTCCTGTCTTTAATCCAAATACCAATCCACAATAGGACACCTCCTCCAATCCCATGACCTCCCGATTCCCTGAAGTGCATCTCTGGGGGGGGGGGGGACTTTGTTAAATGCGCTCTGAAAATCCAAATACACTACCAGCTTACTTTTATCCACATTTATTTATACTTAAAAAAAAAAAAAGTCTAGGAAACAGGTAAGACAAGACTTCCCTTTGCAAAAACCATGTTGACTCTCCCCCATTAAATCATGCATATGCGGCCCGGTGATAACCGCAGGTAAATTAGCAGCCGCGGGGGGACTCAACCTACCATGGCTACCGGGACGCAGTTGTAGGCGGCTTCATTTACCAAGGTGGTAAGGGAAACAGCTGTGGCCTGCGTGAGAGCCCTGCAACAGGCCATTAGCAACTGTGGGCTAAGAAGAGCAGTGTCCGGTCACCTGAATGTAACAGAGCTGCCACTGGGGGAAGCCTGTAGCCATGAGAAAGGGGGCTTGGTGCAGTCCCAAAGAGGGTCACAGATAGACCAAAAGAGGCTGGGCCTTCATTAATCGAGTGCCTTCCTGCCTGCCTCCCCATCTAAGCAAACAAAAGAGGAGAAAAGTATAACAATACAATATATAATAAAGAACTAGCTGCACTGTAAAGGGGCATGAGGAAAGTCTGCAGGTGTGGAACCAGTATAGAGTTACTACTGTCAACTATATTTAGGTCTGAGGACTGCGTAAGTCAAATAAAAGGTGTGTATGCATTTGAAAGAATGGGTGTTTTGGGTAGTTGCTTGGGCAGAGAGAATGCTAATAGATTTATCTACTTTTAGGACAATAGCTGTTTGGGATTTTGTCCCTATTTATCTTCTAGAGATCAAGGAGAAATTAATTCTTGCTTGATAATTTCCTTTCCTTGAGTCCAGCCAGAACAGTCCAGATGCATGGGTTTATGCCTCCCAACCAGCAGACGGAGACAAAAAATAACAGGTTTGCAGATGTCACCCTACACAGCAGGGGTGGCCAACCTTTCATGCACTAAGAGCCAAGGAATCAGAATGCAGAGTACCAAAGAGCCTCACGTTTTTAAGAGATGGGAGGGTTCCCTTTGAGGAGCAGGGCTGTTGAAAGGCGTGGCAAGTAGGGCGACTGCCCAGGATAACAAGCTGAGGGAAGACCTCACTGCTCTTTTGAGTCTGTATGTGAGTCCAAAAAAGTGGGAGGGGTTGCCAAAAGCCCAGTGCACTGTTTTGTCTGCATGAGGGGAGAGGAGTCCCCAATAACGAGCTCTCATTTCCTTATCCCTGCCAGTATCTCTCTCGCTCTCTCTCAATCCCATCCTATACCTATCAATTTCAATTCTGCCACCAGACTGACTCTCTCTCTCAATTTCCCCATCAATCTCTCTCTCTCCCTATCCTCCACCTGTCTATGATCAGCATCTTCCTCTCCTCTCTCTTGTCCATGCTCTACCCAATGTCTCTCTCTCTCTCGCTCTCATGCGCAATCCCTCCATCCTCTTCCTCTTTCAGCAGCCCTTGCATAACATCCCTCACATCCCACAAGAGCTACGATGGGGGCTCGACAGTTCCTACATAACTCCTTCTGTTCCCTTCTTTCCTCACTCTCTGCCCAGCATTAGTAACCCCCTTGACACCCTTTCTTTTCCCTCAGCCCCAGCCCTATCTCTTCTCCCCTCCATCTCCTCCTACCTAAAAGCTCTATGCCACTCATTTTCACCCCACCCCTTTCACCAGCTCTGGTTCTGTCACACACCATCGTCATTACCTCTGCCCCACTCTCACCCTGACTCTATCATCCCTAATTACCACCGCTAGCTTTCTTGCACTGCTCTGCCATTTCCCCAGTTCTTTTGAACCTATTCCCATTCCTTGCTTTCTCGTGCCCCATCCATTTTCCCCACACTATTTCACCCTCAGATGGCTCTCATGCAATTCCCTATCCTGGTCCTCTCTCTCTCTCCCCACCTTAGCCATGGGCCCCTCTACTTGCTGCAGAACACATGACAGCATGTACCTTGGGGAGGACAGGAATAAGTGCCAAACAGTGCAATCTGCATGGTTGACGTCAGGGAGATTGTAAGGAAGATGATATTCACCCTCTCCTCACCTTCCCCACAACAATCAGCTACACCTTGTGTAGTCCAAAAGCATTCAAAACCCTGCCTCTCTCTTCCCAGCATTCATCCCCCTCATCAACTCTCCCAACATTCACCCCTTTTCATTTCACTCCCCTTGAAGTGTTCATTCCCTCGAGGACTGCTCTTCCCAGCATTCATATCCCTCACCTCTCACAACATTCACCATTTCTCACACTGCCTCCCCTCTCCCCAAACATTCAACCCCTTTCAGCATTTAGCTCCCTTACCTCACTGAAATCATTTTGGCCCGACTGGAGCTCTGGGTGCCTCTCTCCTAGCCTCAGCTGTTAGCTGAATCCAAGTCCTGTGAACATAGTGATCCACTGGGCCTGGAGTAGTGTCCACTCCAGTTTCTTTCTTCTGGACATCACAACATTAAAGGATCCTCTGTTCCAGGCAACAGGTGCAGTGGGGGTTAGATAGGATGGGGAGGGCTGAAGCAGGGAGCTGAGTGGCTCTTCCTTGCTGTCCTGTCCTCTAGGATTGCTAGCTGTAGACAAGAGGAGAGAGGCGGAGCAGGGATGAACAGAGAAAAGTATCTGTTCCTTGCTCCAGCCCCTCCCTACTGTTTATGCTGCAGTCTGCAGCACACAGGCTGATTCAATAAACTCCGTGGGAGAGCCGGCGCTCCGGAGTGAGTGCTCGCTTTCCCGACGTGCGCCCAGGCAGCTCTCCCGGGCGCGCGATTCTTTATTTAAGTTAGGGCCCACGCTAATAAGGAGGCGGTAGGGACACCAGCACAATATAAAACGAGACACATCCTCATGAACCACTGGCCCCTGTTCTGAGTCAACAACAGCGGATCCTGAACAGCATACTCATTAGATCTTCATACCAGAGACACTTTGGCCAATCGGGAACTACTAACAACACTAGCCCCTGATGCCAAAGAATCTTCTGCAGGACTCTGTCCACCAAAGGTCACGAAAGGAACACCTAAAGAAAACTCCGAATTGGCCAGTCTTGAATCAGGGCATCCAAACCGGATGATCCTCTTACCTTTGTTCAGCTGAAAAATCTCTGCACCTTTGCATTGCTGCTGACCACCATCAAGTCCACCACTGGCTCTCCCCATTGGACACAACCTGGGAGAATGCCTCCTGGGACAGACTCTCTTCTCCAGGGTCTAGCCTGTTGCAACTGAGGAAGTCCACTTGTATAGTCTCTACTCCTGCTATATGAAGGGTGGAGAGCCCTTTTACATGCTTCTCTGCCCAATCTAACCACAGATTTACCACTTCCGCCACATGCTGATACCTGGGCTTCTTCCCCCCTTGGGAAAACACATATGCCACCACAGTAATGGCCAACAAGATCCTGACCGCCTGACCCTGAAGAATGGGATCAAACCGAAGAAGTGACAACCTTAATTGCTATGGTTTCCAGTCGATTGATAGACCATTTTGTTTCTTTTGGATTACAAGTGCCGTGAGTCACTAGGCCATCATACTGAATGCTCCAGCTCCAAAGACTGGCATCCGAGGTCACCTGTACCCAAAATGGAAGATTCATCCACTTCCACTTTTAGGTTCTTTTGTACCCGCTACCAAGGTAAAACTCTCCCTGACTTGCGTTGTCAGAGAAAACCTCATGGGACTGAGAAAACCACTTTGAGAGTAAGGACCTCTGCAAGGATTTCATGTGTGCCCTTGCCCAAGTAACTAAATCCAAGGGAATCCAGTACCTTAGAAAGTTAATCCACATCACAGATCTCTGAATCCTCAATAAACCATACACTTAATTCTGCAACTTCTGGATCATTATGTCTGTCAACCGGATCTGACCTTCCCTGGTGTCTATTCGAACCCCCAGGTACTCTAGGGATTGGAAAGGTAATAAGCTGCTCTTGTCAAAATTGAAAACCAGCCCAGGTACAGAAAGATTTCTAAAATCTAGAGAAGAGGATTAGACACAAGGCAAAAACTATTGACTTTTCTGAAATATTACCTGTTCATGGAAAAAGAAAGGGACAGGCTATGTCACATAGATAATTCCAATTCCTGGCTCAAAATCTAGTGTAAGGAACGTGGTTTTGGATACACTGGAGGTTGGGGACATGTATGGAGCAATAAAAGATTATATGGTAAGGATGGCCTACATTTGTCTGTGGCAGGAAAGAGGATGGTAAGTGAAAAATTCAGGTCATACATTATCAGGCATTTAAACTAGAAGAAAGGGTAGCAGGAGGTGGCCAGTGAATTTGGCATGTCACCCCCAAGCAATACAGGAAGTGGGAAGAGAAAGTAACAAAATCAATCAGTTCAAAAAAACAGAAAAGGTGACTAGCAAGAGCAATTGGAAAGCTATGACTACAAATGCTCGTAGTCTGAACAATAAAATCCCAGACCTGAGGGCCCTAATGGTAGAGACGGAATTGGACATTGTTGCTATTACCGAGACATGTTCACCGAGTCTCATGATTGGGATGCGGACATCCCGTACTATAACTTACTAAGCAAGGACAGAGAGGACAGAAAAGGGGGAGAAGTAGCTCTTTATATCAAAAACAATATCCAAGCAACTGAATTGCAAGGGCATGGGGTAAAGAAGTTGCATTAGGGACTGTCCTTAAAAAAAAAAAAAAAAAAAATGATGCTGCTTCCAATTTTACTGGTGTGATCTACAGGCCCCCAACTCAAAAGGAAGAACTGGACAGAGATCTGATCGAGGACATCCAAAGGTGGGAAAGTAGGGAGAAGTATTGCTCATTGGAGATTTTAATCTGCCAGATGTGGTTTGGAGCATCCCTTCTGTGGAATCTACAAAAAGTAGACTAATAGTGGATGCTTTTCAAAGGGCTCTGCTCAAAAAAATGGTAAAAGAACCCAACAGGGAGTGTGTGATCCTCAATCTAGTGCTCTCTAATGGGGATGTCTCTGATGTTCGGGTAGAGGCTCACCTGAGCACCAGTGACCATCTGATGGTATGGTTCAATATCACAAATAGGATACAGAGAAGTCACACAAAGATCCAAGTTTTGAATTTCACAAATACGGACTTTGTCAAAATTGGGAGGTACCTGGAGAAAGAACTGGAAGACTGGGAGAAAATGTGTGAGATGGAACAACAGTGAGACAAATTAAAAGGAGCTATTACAAAGGCAAGAAATCTATAAGTTAGGAAAGTAAACAAGAGTAAGAAGAAAAAGAAACTGATCTGGTTCTCAAAAGAGGTGGCTGAATAAATTAAGGCAAAAAGAACCGCATTCAAGAAGTATAAAGATTCCCAAAAAAAGGAACACAAGGAAGAAAATCTATTAAAACTGAGGGAGACAAAGAAAGAAATCAGGACAGCAAAAGGTCAAGAGGAAGAAAGGACTGTTAAAGAAGTAAAAGAGGTGACAAAACATTTTTCAGATATATCAGGGAGAGAAGGGAGGCCCGAAGTGGTATAGTGAAATTGAAAGGTGCAGAGGAGCATTGTGTGGAGCGTGATGAAGAAATGGCGGAAATATTAAACAAATTATGTTTGTACTTTTGTAAACTGCCTAGACGGGCATACATATGCCTTATTGTGCGGTACATAAAAACTTTTAAATAAATACTTCAGTTCGGTGTTCACTAAAGACACCCTGGAGAAGCACCGTTGCTGGTTGACAAGGCCGTAGATGGGGATGGGGTAGATGAAACTCAGTTTATAGAAGAGAATATATGGGAAGAGCTAGGAAAACTGAAAGTGGGCAAGGCCATGGGGCCGGATAAAGTTCATCTCAGGATACTGAGGGAGCTCACAGATGTGCTAGTGGGACCACTGAATGACCTGTGAAATAGATCTCTAGAAATGAGAGTGGTGCCACATGACTGAAGAAGAGCTGTGGTGGTCCCGCTTCACAAGAGTAGTTGCAGAGATGAGGCTGGAAACTCTAGGATTTAGCCTCACCTCTGAGTTGGGAAAATTAATGGACACTCTGCTAAGGAAATGATAGTGAACTATCTACAATCAGGAGGATTGCTGGACCTGAGGCAACATGTATTTACCAGGGGAAGGTCCTATCAGACAAATCTGATTGAATTTTTTTGATTGGGCGACTCAAGAATTGGATCAAGGAAGTGCACACAATATAATCTCCTTGGATTTCAGCAAAGCTTTTGGTATGGTCCTGCATAGGAGGCTTGTGAATAAAATAAGAAGCTTGAAGTGAGCACCAAGATGGTGGCATGGATTACAAACTGGTTAATGAATAGAAAACAGTGTGCAATGGTAAATGGAACCTAGTCTGAAGAGATATGAAGTGAAGAGCCACAAGGAACGTGTTGGGACCGGTTCTGTTCAATATCTTTGTGAGCGGCATTGCAGAAGGGATAGAAGGTAACGTTTGTCTATTTGCAGATTATACTAAGATCTGCAACAGAGTGGACACGCCAGAAGAAGTAGAGAGAATGAAATGTGATTTAAGAAAGCTTGAACAATGGTTGAAGATTTGGCAGCTGGGATTCAATCCCAAGAATTGCAGAATCAAGCATCTGGGATGCGGTAATCCAAAAGAGCTGTATGTGATGGTGAGTGAAAGACTAATGTGCACGGATCAAGAGAGGGACTTTGGGGTGATGTGTTTAGTGATCTGAAGATGGCGAAGCAATGTGACAAAGCTATAGTTAAAGCCAGAAGAATGCTGGGCTGCATAGAGAGAGAAATAACCAATAAGAAAAAGGAGGTGATAATGCTCTTGTACAGGTCCAGGTGAGGCCTCACCAAGGAGTATTGTGTTCAGTTCTGGAGACCGTATCTCAAGAGGGACAGAGACAGGATGGAGGCAGTCTAGAGAAGGGCAAACCAAATGGTGGGGGTCTCCATCAAATGACTTATGAGGAGATGCTGAAGGACTTAAATACGTATACCATGGAAAAGAGTTGGTGCAAGGGAGATAGGATTCAGATCTTCAGATACCTGAAAGGTTTTAATGATGCACAAACTTCAAATCCTTTCCATTGGAAAGGAAACAATAGAACTAAGGGTCATGAAATGAAACTTCAGGGGGGGATGACTCAGAACCAACGTCAGGAAATATTTCTTCACAGACAGGGTAGTGGATGTCTGGAATGCCCTTCTGGAGGAGGTAGTGAAGTCAAAAACAATCAAATAATTCAAAGGGTCATGGGATAAAGACGGTGGTTCCCTAAAGACTAGAGGATAGAAATTAAGAAAAGAGTGCATGAGGGTAACCTGCTCAGTGCGATAGTTACTATCCTTATCAGAAGCACGGGGATTACTACTCTCAACCATAAGCCTTGGCACTTTTGATGCAACCAACATGGGCCCCGGCTTTTATGGTTTGGGGGTACTGATATGCAGACATTAGGGAAGAAGCACAGGACTGCTTCTATGGCCAAGTCCAAAAGTAAAGCAAGTCAGCATTGCCTGAATTTTCTAAAAGGCTCCTCACCCAGTAAAAATGTTGCTAGCAGTAATTTTTGATGGGTTTGACAGTTGCTTGGTTTTTGATTGTAAATATTTCTACCTTTATAAGGACTGGGAGTAACTGCATGGACTACCCTTAAGAGAAACTTCGGGTGACCTACATGGCATGGTAGATATTATTTTATTTATTTATCGAGTTTTATATACAGTCATTCGGTTTCGCCATCATAATGGTTTACAAAAAAATATGAAGGTTTACAAGGTTAAGGAGGATAACAAGGTTTTCAAAATGTTCAAAAGGTTGTTAACATAGGGGCAACATATACAAGTTGGTTGCTGTTCATTTTTTTACATTTCAATTCTTTGTTGTAAAATATACTTGTGTTGAGTTTCATTTTTCTTCAGGTTAGACCAGAGGGGGTTGGCAAGAGAAGCTTGCTGGGCAGATTGGAGGGACCATCTGGGCCTTTTCTGTCGTCATTACTATGTTATTATATGTTACAGTCATAACATTTTAAAGATGAGTCATTACAGGCTCAAGGACAAGAATCCCATATTGTGCCAACACCACCTACCCAGTGGTCCCCCATCCAAATATTAGCCAATCATGACACTGTTCACTTTTAAGGGCCTACACATATCTAAGCCTGAGGGAGTACATCTGCAGTAACTTGGGCCAAGAGCTCTAAAGCAAGATACCAGGATCCAAATGTACTGGGATGGGCTAGAAAATCAGGACTAGTAAGAGAAAATGCTTACAGCTCTTTCTATGCATTATATTGCTGTAACCACAAGTACATGCTTCTCTTGTGATCCTACTTATTTATGTTTGGTTTTCTTGTCATCTTTGATACTGTAGTACTGAAAACATTAATGAAAATATTGAAAATGAAGCCCTCGCCCTCATAAAAAAAAGAAAACCAGGACTGCAAATAAAATATAGGGATGTGGAATAGGGTCAATTATACAAACTGAAGCTTTTGTTAAATTATAGGTAAGTCAAGAAATTTAGTTATGGAATGAAGTGTTCCACTGATTTAAGGAGAGCTTGGAACACCTTTAACAAAAAGTTAAAAATCCCAGTCAAGAATGTATTTATCCCAAACCATGCAGCAGCATTATATGGTGCCCTCTTGTGGCACTATTTTGCCATGTTCAGTTGGCACACAATATTCTATATAAAGTAACTATGATTCTGAAGGATTCTCATGTAAACATTTTGAGGTCCATCTTCAGACAGTCGGGATAGCTGGATAAACTTATCTGCTTAACTTTGGAGGTATATTCAATAGTGCAATTGCACTAACGAATACAGCCAGCTTTCTTAAAAGTTAGCCAGCTAACTATAGCCGCTATCTTTAGGACAGCTCTTTGGCTGACCAGTCTTACCCAGCTATGTCATCTGGCTAACTCTGAATATTGGACTTACCTGGTTAACTTAGCTGGCTAACTCAACTCCTCCCAGTTATGCCCTGCCATGACCCTAACTTAGTTGACTAAATTCTAGCCTCCTAACTTATTAGCCAGCTAGATTTTAGACAGATATGTGCCCAAATATTAATTTAGCCGACTAAATGCTTTTGAATGTGACCTCTGTTTTTAGTGTATCATAAATATTTATGAGACAAGCATAAAACTGGCTCCATTTAAACAGAGTTAACGTACATAACTTACTTATCCTGAAACTTGACCTGTTTGTGGCCCCAGAGGACTGCAGTTGGCTTGGTAAATAAGACAACGTGTTGGCTAATTTTGGAATACCTGACTTAAAATTGTAAATCTTGCTAAATTTGATTACGAATTTAAGCAAGAAATTGAATACATTTGGGAGAGTTGAAGAGTCAACTCAGTAAAATTCAGATCCTTGAACGTAATGCAGCAGAGAATATTATTAATATTTTAATGAAATGTCATAAATCTGTTGTCAAGGCTGGGCCAGTTCAGTACTTATTAAATGGAGTTTCCTGTTAAACAGGCCATTGTCATGTCACTTTTTCTGAACACACATGTCGATTCACTGACCTTGAGCTGCGTATCGACAGGATCCATCCTCTACCAGCACATTGTAAAAAGGCTGACTGGGGCCATGGGGCAGGCTGTGGACACCCATGTTTCTAATCCACTCCAATCCCATCATACATGTAGGATCCCAGCCATAGATTACACAGCTGTAACCATATCTTAAACAGAAATGTAGAACTAAAATCAGGATCTGCAACTGGACAGTGATCATCACTTTAGCTTCATTCAGCCATTTGAAGTGGCCCTCAGTTAAGAGCCACCTGTCCCCTCCCCAATAACAAAAAAATACGATTCAAATGATTCTTCACTTGACACCACACAATAGGATAATGTCAACCCCACAAAAAAAATCAGCTGAACACATTTTAATCAATAAACTGCAGCTATGACCTCAAAGTTATAGACTGGTCTCAAATGGGCAGCATTAAGGACTCATTTCTGAAAACAATTTTGATTTATGAGAAACAAGCAACTCTATACAACTAATACAATTCTAAAGGAGTTAAAAAGATGCCGCCATCTTGGGAAAAGAGAAATCTTATTTTACATAGATGTGCTAGTAGGGTGGTTCATTGAGATGGTTCTCAACTTATGTGCCAGAACCAGAGTGAGCTCAGGAGACTTACAGCTGGGTCACAAGATATAAGCCAGCTTGGAGAATGAAGAGTAAGATGCAGGTCGCATATGGTTGTTTTAGACTGAAAATGCATCTCAAGCTCTAGAAACCCTGGGGTAGCCTGTGTGCAGTTGCTTGCAATGTCCCAGCTCCTTTGTCCTGTTACACTTCTCTGCACAATCAAAATGTACTTGTTACTAACATGTCAGACTCTGGACGCACATGCACTAGGCTCCTGAAGGAGCTGTAGCTTGTGGCCTCTAGCCAAAGATTTTGTTGCAATGGCTGGCCTAGATGAGATGCAAGGTGGAAGAAGAATTAAAAATTGGAATCACTTCTCCCACTCCCACTAAATACAAATGTAAGCTCCTGGCAGTGTAGCCTCTGTAGAGGTAGGTATTGATGAAGAAAGTCCAAAAAGCTATAGGAAACTGCCAGGTAGTGAGGAAGAAGGCGGAGTCTGCGTCTTCCTCAGTGGTACTTCCAGGGTTCTGTACAACTTAACAGGGAACCAAACTTTTTTACCACATATGTAACCTTTTATATATGTGTTTATATTAAGGATAGCAGAACTGGTTCATATTACATTCAAATATATCAAAACTCTGAATACTGGTACATACCAAACCGACTCAAGTAAGTCCACCTTATTTTGAAAAATAAATCAGAATTCAGTTCAAGCTGGATCATTACTGGAGTAAATAGGAGTCAAACATTTGTAGCTTGGGAGCCAGACTGGGTAAGGGTTTTTTCCATTGCTAATCTCTGTTCTACAGCCCTTGCAGAGACAGATCTGCCCTTCTGGCGTGTTGGAGAGCACAAGGCTGAAGACTGCACATGCACTCATGCACACACACACACACACTGGGGTACATTTTCATAAGCTTGGTCAGATCTTAAGCATATACAATAAAGTGTTACAGGTGAAAGTCATACATGTGCACTTAAGGGTGCAAGCTCATAACATACATACATTTGGCTGCAGAAAAGAAGCATTCCAATGCATGTTATGAATTTGTACACGTGATTAATATTTTCAGTAATTAAGCATACAACTGGCATGCCAAGAATATGTATCACTGTTTGCACCAGGTAAGGTTCAAAAACAGTTATATAGTCACATAATAACCAGATATTGTTCAAACCTAATTTATGTGGGTACTTTCTGCTTTGAAATCAGGTTGTTTTGTGCAGGCTGAAAATTACCAGGTGAATTTTCAGAGTTATGCATGAGTTAGTCATGTAAAAATAGCATGTACCTGTGTATAGATTTTATAAACCTTGTGAATACTTGCATATCGCACATCTAGGGGCGTGGTTCATAGTACACCTAGGCCTTTTGTGTTAGGCGATCCATACATTTTAATAAATGTAAATTGCAATTTTATAAGTGGTATACTTGCATACATTATCAAATTTGTACGTATTCTTCTGCACCTGCTGAATTGTGCAGTTGAAATCACATTTATCTTTTCTTTGCACTTTTTAGGTGGGGGTTCAAGGTGATATGCTAGAGGGTGATCTGGGAGAGGTACCTGCAAACTGGTGATTCCAAGTATGCACGCAACTGAACATTTTCAGAATTGTGTACACGAATACTGTACAATATATCCGGGTGTTTAATTCTGGGTTATTACACACAAATTGTTACATGTGTACTTTCAGAGTACATATATGAAGTATTATATAAACTGTGTGGCTCCTACCAGTTTATAAAATACTAGTATACATCTCCAAATGTCCATTTACATGCGCAGATGCTGGCCGTTTTGAAAATCTGGTTGTATGTGCGTAACTTTGCATTCTGGCACAACACTGAAAATATACTCCGTATACATACACATCGAACTGTACAACTGCACAGCCTTGCGTATTATTCTGAATATGATGTTTATAAACATTCTCTTTGGTTATACAAAATGTATATTATTTGTGTAATCTACCTTGAGCATTAGAACAGACTGGGCAACAATTCTTAGGATTTAATACAAAAGTTACTAGCAATGTAGTCCAACGTATAACATTCTGTCAATAACAAGAATACCACACGAGGTTCTACAATGTAAATTTGAGCCAGAAAATGAGTTTTAAGAGTGATCTGCACAAGATACCAACTGGTACCTTAAAATGCTGAAGGGGGGGGGGGGGGGGGGGGGGGATAGGGATAGGGGAGATTGCTGCAGTCACAACCAGAATGAATGGGGCTGCTGTTTCTTCTCTCAGGGCACAGAGTCTTGATCATACCTTTAATAGGTTCTGATATAAATGGCCAAACCAAGAATCTTTGTGTCTTTCACTTGCTACTTTGGTTCTGACATTAGTTTCTTACAAGTGAGGTATTCAAATTGGAGCACCACATGCATAATGGAGCAAAAACAGACTGGAAGGCAACTCAAGTAGAAATCAGTGTTTGGATGTATACTGCACACACCTCTTGTGTTTCATGATGAGTCCTACAGAGAAGCAAACATCTCCATGTTTCTCTTCAGCGCGCTCTTTGACCTCTGGTCCTGTATCTTGCTTCTTGCGTTCAATATGCTCAAGTGTGTGCTGAACTAAATACCCCACGGCTCCATGTTGTGATGGGTCCAAGGCCTGGATATGCTGCAGGATGTCTAAAACCTTTAACAGAAAAAAGTAAAATCAGATACAAAAAAATTGTCCATGCTCCTACATTCATGTACAACTTCCCTCCCATACCAACTCTCTGAAGGTTAAACAATGGAGTATATTGTAAATGCAGTAGTGTCAGAACTGTCATTTACATCAATTCACTGGCAACAATTACTGTAGTAACCTCTCACGATACCCATATACCAGCTATACTACAGAGTACTGCTTACCCTAACAGCTACACAGCACTAAAGTAACGTCTCCCCTCCTCACCCATGCCCATCTACCAGCTGCAGTAACTTTTCATCCATACTTATTTGCCAGCTGGTGGCTGTTGATAACAAATATTACTTAGTATATGTATTTTACTCCTGCCAACTAATAATCCTATTCTAGATTTCCTGTTTCACTGTGTACTGTGAACAATTAATAGTGGATAGCGAGCTCCCAAGCTGTTCTGAGACAGAACACACCTTTTCTGGCCAGATTCCCAGATGGAAGTAGAGTCGTGCTTGAAGCATGAGGTGCTGCACATTGTCGGGGTACATGGCAAGGTACAGATCCAAAGAATCTCTCAGCAGTTGGTAGGACGGATCGCTGCTTTCTCTACCAACAAAGAGATTTCAACAGTTTCTATTCTGATGGCACATCACTAAGGGTCTGATTTACTAAGGCCTTTTCTCATGCTGTATCAAATTCATTAGTCACGTATCATTTAGAAGGACAAGAACTGGAAACTGTCAAACAAGAAAGAGATTTAGAAGTAATCATATGGTAACACAGTAAATGATAGCAGATAAAGACCCAATTGGTCCATCCAGTCTACCAAGCAAATTGTTTAGGGTAGTAATTGCTGTTCTGTGCAGGTACCCCCCATGCAGAAACGTTCCACCCAAACTTAACCCAAGTGACCCAGTTTCTTCATTTTCATCCTCTAGCCATTAGGAAGTCTCTATGTTTATCTCCCCTTTTGAATTCCATTAGGATTCTTGCCTTCACCACCACCTCTTCTGGGAGGGCATTCCATGCATTCACACCCTTTCTGAAAAAAAAAAAAATTTCCTTACATTATTCCTGAATCTACCCCTTGGAGTTTCATATCATGACCCCTATTTCTACAATTTTCTTTCCATCAGAAAAGGTTTGATTATTATATATCATTTATACTTTTGGGTATTTAAAAGTCTGTATCATGTCACCCTGTCTCTCCTCTCCTCCAGGGTATGTATGTATGTATGTATGTATGTATGTACGTATGTATGTATCTATATCTAGATATATATATATATATATATATATATATATATGTCCCCCAATCCCATCTCATAAGACTTTTGGTGCAGATGCCACACCGTTTTGGTTGCTTTCCCTCTGGACCACTTCCATCTTGCCTCTATCCTTTTTTAAATATAATCCCCAGAACTGAACAAGGTACTGCAGGTGCGATCTCACCAAAGACCTGTACAAGGACATTATCGCTTTCTTTTTCCTACTAGCTATGCCTCTTTCTACACAGCCCAGCATCTCTCTGGACATAGCCACTGTCTTGTTACATTGCTTCACTACCTTCTGATAGTCAGACATCATCACCCTTAGATCTCAAAGTGGTCAGTCAATGAAATAAGGCAACTTAGAAGTTAATAGTAAGCTCAGTTGCAAAAATAGAGATATTATCTGCAGAAAAGAGGAGGTAATATAGCATATGTATAAGTCACTTGTAAGACTCCACCTTGAACAATGTGTTCGGTTTCGGAGGCCATTATCATCATAGGGACATTGGAAGGATGAAGCAGTTCAGAAAAAGGCTACTAAGATGATACAAGGCCACTGGCACAAACCCTACAAAGGCAGGCTTAAGATGGAGGAAAAAAGGTATGGGGGACATGACAGAAACTTTCAAATATTTAACTGGTTTCAGTAAAGTATGAGAAGGTGAATCTTCCACAGAAAGGAGAAATTACTACTTACCTAATAATTACCTTTCCTTTAGTGAAGGATAGGTCAATCCCAACAAGTAGGTTACGCACCTCTGCCAGCAGATGGAGACAGAGCAAAAGCTGATGTTCTGGTTATATAGTCTTACCCCGATATCAGCCCACCAGTATTCTCTGGAAAAGCCAAACTGTGGACAAACCTGATTAAACTTGATTATTAGCAAAAGGCAACCATTCATGTTTTTCAACCAACAGGAACACTGAGCTCAGCCAAAAGAAGGAACATATTAGCAAACTAAGGGCTAGAGAAGTCACTTACCAGTTATCAATGAAGAGCAGAAATCATACTCTGCATAGCTTGCCCTAAGAAGGCTAACCACAAAATCCAACTCCAACAGCCGAGGGCAGGTCTGGGCTTGACCTACCTTCACTAAAGGATAGGAAATTATCAGGTAAGTAGTAATTTCTCCTTCCTTAGTGTTTGGATAGGTCAATTCCAATGAGTGGGATGTACAAATCTAATCCTGAAAAGGGCGGGAGGCTGCCAGCAGCCCAGTCAAAGCTGCCCACGCAAAAGTGGTGTCCTCCCTAGCCCTAACATCCAAGCCGTAATGCTTGGAGAAGGTGTGCAACGATGACCTTGTCTTCACTCGGCAAATTTCAGCAGGTGACAACAAACAAAGCCCTGCTCAAAAAATTTGTCCATAGAGCGGAGTTGTCTTGGCAGTTTATATATTCACAATAGGGAGCAGAGCCATACCGAATTAGAATTATAGAGGAGGTTATGAATAATGGATAGAATTTTGTATGTGATGCGATGGGTTATGGGAAGCCAATGCAGATGTTGTAAGATGGGTGTTATATGTTCTTTTCGTGGTACATTGAATAGCATTCTCGCTGTTGCATTTTGGACGAGTTGTAGAGAATGTATTGTTGATAGTGGTAATCCTAAATATAGTGCTTTGCAATAGTCCAGGTTAGTTAGAATCAAAGCTTGTGTGATTGTGCGAAAATCAGATAATAGTAAAGGTTTGAGTTTTTTGAGCATGTGTATCTTGAAAAAGGATTTTTTTTTTTTAACTGTTTCAGAAATGTGATTGGTCATTGATAATCTTGAGTCTATGACTATACCTACATTTTTTGCATAATGTTTTATAGATTAGATTAAAACCCCTCCTATTCCCAAAAGACTTTAGAACTGTCTGATCAAAATTAGACTACTGTAACTCACTATTCTTAGGCCTTCCCGCAAATATCACAAGATCATTGCAACTTGTGCAGAACTCTGCAGCTAGACTCTTGACAGGTACTAGAAGATCCGAACATATCACCCCAATATTAAAAGAACTTCATTGGCTGCTGGTCAAATACAGGGCCCAGCATAAAATCTTATCACTAATTCACAAAACCCTCTACAATGAAAAAATTGAATGGCTAACCTCTTCACTTCACTTCAACACCCCCTCAAGAATCACCAGATCAACCAGAACAGGGATGCTACCAATTCCTTCCCCCAAAATTGCGCACCTAAATAATGTAAGCGAAAGAACTCTCTCTATTGCTGGACCCCTACTATGGAACTCATTTAAAAAGGGGATTAAAACTTGGCTTTTTAAACAAGCCTACCAAGAGCTGTTGGCATAACTATCTCACACTTCTGATTTTATACCAAGGTAATGTATGTTTTTATTATACTATCTCTACTCTAACTATACTACTTCTCTTAAGTGTTTAAATTTTGATTATTTAGCCTATTTAGTTTGCTATGTTAATTATTTATATTATGAAACAATTCCTTTCTTCTTTGGAAATTCAAATAATTTTAAATGATTATTTGCTAACTACTGTTACATACTTATAACACCCACCAAATAATATTTATTATGAAACTATGTTACAGTATTTTGATGGCACCTGTTAATTGTTAGAATTCTAGACACTTTATACAACATATAGTTATGTGCCCTATTGTGAACCGTTGTGATGGCTCCTGCTTAACGACGGTATAGAAAAGATTTCAAATAAATAAATAAAAAATACTGTAAACCGATTTGATATGCTTGCAAGAAAAGTCAGTATATAAGAATTATTAAATAAATAAATAAAAAAAAATAGGTATATGTTTTTCAAATGTGAATGTTTGCGGAGGTTGGTGAGTTGAGTCTGGCACTGTAGATAGATATATTAGTTCAGTTTTGCAACGTTTAATTTTAGTCTGTTATGTGATAACCAGGTTTTTATTGTGGTTAGGTAGATTTGTAGCAGTACTGCAGTAAATGAGGCTTGACGTCCAAGGAATGCAAAAGGCAGTACTCAGCTTCATCTCTGTCCCTGTCCAAGGCAGGCAGAGAAATGGACTGATTCAAATGAAATTCCGAAACCACTTTGGGCAAAAAAGGCGGCACAGTACGAAGTTGAACCACACCCGGAGTCATATGAGGGAAAGGCTCACAGCAGGAAAGAGCCTGCAGCTCAGAGACCCGATGTGCCGAACAGATTGTTACAGAAAAACTGTCTTCAAAGTAAGCAGCCGCAAGGAAAGAGTACGAAGCAGTCAAAAAGGTCGGACCTGCCAAGGCTTCAAGGACCAAGTTAAGATCCCACAAAAGCACCGCGAGCAGCAACAGGGGAGGGAAGCTGTTTAACTCCCCGCAAGAAATGGGACACATCTTGATGGGAAGACAAAGGCCAAAGGCTCGCCATTGACTTTTCCCCTGTAACAAGCTAGTGCCGTGACTTGAACCTTCAAGGTATTAAAGGGACAAACCTTAAGCAAGTCATCAGTCTCTTTTATACCGATGTTCGTTTGCACATCGCATCGGTTCACAAATAACAAAAACTTTTGGGCAGAGCCCTTACATATAACAGCAGAATATCCACCTTGAGTGGTTGAGTACCTCGATCAGAACCCCTGGCCTCAAAAACCCACCAAACTAACGTAAACTAGAGAAGTAGAAAATTTCCAGGCCTGAAAAAGAGTAGAAATGACAGAAGGTGAATAACCGTGCTTCAACAGCCTTTCAATGACCAAACAGTAAGACAGAACTGACCCGGATCCTCATGCAGAATGGGCCCCTGACTTAACAGATCCATGAGATGGTAGCCAGAGGGGACTGCCCACCAGATGTCTCTGGAGATTGGCGTACCACGGCCTTCAAGCCCAATCTGAAGCCGTTAAAAGGATGGTGTTGGTTTGACTTGCAATTTTCTATACCAGCCTGCCTATCAAAGGCCAAGGCGGGAACGCATACAGCAGGGCACCATGTAGCCATTCCTGAACGAAGGCGTCTAAAGCCCATCGCTTTTGGGTCCCGCCTGTGACTGAAGAAGTATGGAACTTTCGCATTGTTGAAGTTCAACAACAGATCTAGATCCGGTAGGCCCCAACGGTCCACCAGGAGCTGAAAGGCCTCGTCTGCCAGCTCTCATTCTCCTGGGTCCAAGCTTCTTCTGCTGAGGAAATCGGCTCTAATATTGTCCTTTCCGGTAATGTGAGAAATGGATATGCTTAGGAGATGCTGCTCCGCCCATAACATGAGTGCATCTATATCCTCTGACACCTGTGGACTCTTGGTTCCACCCTGATGAATAATGTAAGCTACCATTGTCTGGACCGCCCAAGCTTCTAGCCGCTCGGCGAACTGCAGGCACACCAACAGAATCACTCGTGCCTCCAATCTGCTGATGTTCCACTGCCGCTCCACTGCATTCCAGTGCCCTTGGCACCACAAATCCTGACAGTGAGCCCCCCCCCAGCCCCAGAGGCTTGCATCTGTTGTGAGTACCAACCAATCTGGCATCATCAGGGAAATTCCCTTCCTGAGATGGTCCACGTGTAACCACCAGTTCAACTGGTATTTCACCTCTAACGGGAGCAGCCTCACTGCATGTCGCTTCCACTTCTACCCTCTTTGAGGGGAGAGACCATGAAGGCATCCAGAGGAATGCAAAGAAATTCTACAGCATAGCCATTCTGAACCTCTTCGAGAACCCATTGGTCCAAAGTAATTTGGACCCACCTGGGATAAAAGGATGGAAGACTACCTATCTCCCACACCACCAGAAGAGCCTTCAAATCTTCACTGGGAAGACTGAGGGGTTTCCACCTCCAGAGCCCATATCCTTTCGAGGACCTCAGGGATGAAAGCACTGAGATCTGCAGAAGGGATGGGATCTCTGGGAAGAACCTTCCTTATAAGGTCAAAAATGCCAGTAGTCTCGAGTGGTGCCACTTCCAGGAAACTGGCTTCTTATTCTCCAGCAAACGTGGGAACTGGGTCTTTCCCCATTTATTTGCCATTTTTTCCAATTCACTGCCAAACAAAAGCGAGCCTTTGAAAGGCAGCTTAGTCAGACTGGACTTTGAAATAGTATCTGTGGACTAATTGCGCAATCACAGCTGTCATCTGGCTGCAATAACTGAAGCAGCTCCTCTGGTGGCTTTGCGAACCAAGTCACAGCTCGCATAAGCCAAGGCAGCGACCCCCGGTTCTACCATAGGTCCTAATTTGGACCCAACTCCACCAGACTCTTGATAAAGCTGCAAGATAGCCCAAGCTACCAAGGTGCATCAAAAGCAATTTGCAAGTTTATTGTCACTGCCTCAAAGGCTTGCTTCAAGATAGCTTCAATCCTCCCATCCTAAGCATTCTTCAGAGTGGGATGATGGTACATTTTGATGGTACATTTTGTGGCAGAACTCATCTCCTCTCCAACTTTTGTTTCTTCTTTTTTTTTTTTTTTTTATCATAGGCAATCCCCTGAAGGGAATGCATGTCTACCATCTGCTCGAGATGGAAAATACTGGCAGTCTGATGGGGCAGGACTATATAGCTGTGATGTCTGCTTTTGCTCTATCACCTTAGGGAAATACAACTGCTTCTGGTGAAATACAAAAGGCTTCTGGTGCATTCCATTCCAGATCAATCAACTCCTGGATTGCAATCAAGAGGGGAAAGAAACAAGAAGCCTTGCGCAGGGTGACCAAAATAGGATCCTCCTTCTGCGTCCCCAAGGAGTCAGGTCCAATCACTCTGAGGGTCTTTAGGGTCTGAGATATCAGACCTGGAAACTCATCTCTGAAAGAAATGTAAAAACGTTTACCTGAGCTAGGCCCTCCCTGGCTGAGAGCAGGAACGGGACTCAGCTATGAGGTGAGGGCTAAAGCCTTCACTGCTGAGCCTCTCTTGGCCTGCAACCACTAATTGGTATTTAGGTCCATGCCACTCAAGGCGACCGGACTGAAGGCACTCTACTAAGGGAGGGACCACATGGTATCACCTCAGGAGGCAATCGGTGCTACACAGACATCTCCTTTCCAACTTTTGTTTCTTCTCATAAGCAATCCCCCGAAGGGAATGCTTGTCTACCATCTGCTCGAGATGGAAAATACTGGCGGACTGATGGAGCAGGACTATATAGCTGTGATGTTGACTTTTGCTCTATCACCATCTGCTGGCAGAGGTGCACAACACCCTTGCTGGGACTGACCTACCTGAACACTAAGGAAAGGAAATTCAAGGACAAGGGGTCATTATATGAAGTTACAGGGAGGAAAATATACAGGAAACATGAGATAATACTTCTCTACTGAGAGAATGGTTGATGTCTGGAACAACTTGCAGGCAAAGGTTGTGCTAGCCAAACCATGAAAATTTTAAATTGATTAGGACAGACACACAGCACAATGGTAAACTGCTGTATAATTTGGGGGTGAGGAGTAACATTAGAGGAAATGGAAGGAAAATAGTTGAGACAGTGGTGGGAGCAGGTATTGGTTTAGACAATAGGAATTTGAGTGCTCATCTACCCAAAGTGCTAGAAAACCACAGTGTCAATTGTTCTTTACTGCCATCATTTACTTTGAGGTGGATATTCAAACAAAGCTAAGCTCTTAAATTTAGGAACCTATATCAGGTGCCTAGTGGTGAAAATCAGTGCTAAGCTCCTAACTTTGCTTCGATCCTTGTAGCCACTCATTTATTAAGAAACTAATTTAGGAGACTAGTGAAACTAGGGAACTTACCATTTAGGCACTCAGCTCTAGTAAATTTCAAAAGGACCAATTTAGGAGCCTAACTTTATTTATTTACATAAACTTATATTACACTACTTCCACAACAAGAGTTCAGTGCAAATCACAATAAGCAAACATTCATAAATCATAAAACATATCATAAAAAAACATTAAAAACATAAAATCATTAGCATTTTAAAATCACATATATGCTTTCCTGAACCACCAGGCCTTTAAACCTTTCCTAAAAGTTTAATCTCTAGCCTCAGTGGAAGTGTATTCCATAATTTAGGCCCTGCATAAGACAGTGCCCTCTCCTGTGTTTATGCAACCTAAATTCTCCGAGGCAGGTAAAGCCAGCAACTTTGCTCCTGAAGAATGTAGCGTACGTGATGGAAAATACCAAACAAAAGTCTTGGCCACTACACAATGACTATTTGTATTCTAAACTGCAACCTCCATTTAACTGGAAGCCAATGTAGAGATTTCATAATCGGAGAGATATGCTCACCATATTTCACTCCCATGATCAATCTTGCTGTTGCATGCTGAATCGGCTGTAAGGCAGAGTAATAACTCCTTTTGAAAATTGACTCCTATGTTACTAAATTACTATTAGGTCCCAAATAGTTTTCCAGTTTAAGCCATATGCAGTCTTGGGGTATTGGTATTTCTTGACAATTAGATTTGTCAAGATTGAGTTGTTAAACTCAGCCAGGGAGTTGTACCAATCATGCTTTGGGTCAAAATAAATACATATGTCTAAGGATCACCAAAAAACACAATTTCTCCAGTGTGGCTACATTTAATAAGTAATGTGTTCTTTGAACTGAATTCTCAGTGTTACTTTTCATCTAAATAAAAAATAGATACTATGAACAAAGGGATTCAACCCCTTTTTATAGGTCTAATTTTTTCCAGAAAGTGTCCTGCACCAGTTTTACTCTATTAGGAGAGAGTACTTTCTATTAATCTATAAATTCAATTAAAATCTAAGGGAAAGTTTCAGGAAGCTACAGTTTTTGCCAATATCTGCAGAAAACAATAGCAATTCTAAATTCTCTTAAGCAAAATCAGAAAGATGATGTTAAGAATGTGGAAAAGTGTTAATTGAAAAAGTAACAAGGGAGCTTAGTATTTTTATATATTGCCAGAAGGCAACAAGACTCCTTATATGGAATCAAGATCAGAAGTATAATCTGAAGAGAGTCATTAATTACATGGAATTTTGATGCTTCAATGCTTACATTTGGTGGACAGAAAATCTACCAGTATGAAATGGGTCCTTAGGATACTTTTTTGCTGAAAAGATGCACTCCTGCAGCGATCACTAAAACTGCTATTCAGCACATGCGGAAGATCTACCGCTTTCCAGGCTTAAGAGATTCCCCACCATGCGCTGCAGCACCTCTGTGATACTGACAGAGCCATAGAACTCCTCTGTCACATGGTGGCCAATCAGATATTCGCATTCCCTCACCGTCAGCTGCTTTCCATTCCCAAAGGCATCAATATAGACATAGTCAGAGATGTCCGAACTCCTAATGAAAGGACCACAGTTAAATCACCACCACAGTACTGCTGAATTAACGCCAGGTGTGTCAGAGATTCTGATCCAGTTCTCTATTCCAAGCTTGTTCTGTGTTTTCTTGTTTTATGTTATATGTCTGTTTAGAAATTTACATGTGAGTGCTGCAGCTGCTAAAAGAAAGCTGTAGAAGTTATAAACATCATCATTATCATATAATTTTTAAGCAGCTCCCCCTCTCAAGATGCCCCTAAACTTCTGCCATGTTAGCAGGACAGTTCACAAAATTACTTTATCTTTACTAATTCCAACAGGTCTACATTGGTTATGTCACAAATTACATCAGGAACCAATCAAATCCCTTTCCAGATGGGATAATTTGTGACAGTGTTCCAAAAGTGGCTTCTCACAGGGGCTGAAGGAGGTGTGCAGAGTACTAAATAGGAGAATCCCCTTACTACAATACAGGTAAAGAACTCAGATATGGATTTTTTTTTTTTAACAAACCAATATGTATTTGTGTGTGGGGGGGGATGGGGGAAACAGTGATTCTTGTTAAATTAACAGAATCAGTTGATAACAAAAAAATATATATTTTCACAATATCAACAAATAATCAAAAATAACTAAATTCCTAAGTCACCCAAATACAAATCACACTAATGAGGGACCAAAAACCATGTAGACACAAACACAGAGGACAACATAAAAAACACTACCAAAAAAGAAAAGAGAGGCACCAATTCCCCCTCCCCCCCCCCAGCATCCTCACAGCACCCAATGAATGCTAATCCCTCAAGCGCTAGCTCGATGGTACAATGTTATAGAGTCCATCAAGCTAGGGTGAGAGAACACAGTAGAAATGTCATCTTTGTGAGACTTTCCTCACTCCAAATGACGTCAAATCTTCACCGAGGTGTACTGTGCTGTTCGTACGTCTCACTCTGCATGGAAACTGGACCCTAAACCACCAACACCACCTCTCCTCCAGCTATTAGATGGCCCTCCTTTAGAGCTATAAATACTTGACTACTATGAAGCCTTTATAGATAGTCTCTCTCTCTCAGCGCGAGATGTGAAATAGGAATTATCTGGGGTGCGAAATGTTTACCACACCACACGATACCACCGACGTGAAGCAATCTAAAATTCCCATAAACATACCTCTTTCTTAGCGCGGGGCGTTATCCATGCATTATTATAGCATTTTGATGACTCTAGAGGCAAGTTTGCAGATGAGATTTTCATGCACTTTTGCAGTCTCCATCTTTACAAATGTAATTCTGTATCAGAAATGTGGGTTAACTTTCATATTGATAAAATGTGTGATCGATGAATGCAAAGCAGCATTTAACATAAGATATAATTATGGAATATAAAGTAGATTTCTGCTGCATTACAGAGATCTGGTTTAAGGACTAAAAAGGAATTAATTCCTCCTGGCTATTTGGCTATCAGCTGCACGAAAGTAAACGTAGAAGGAAGGGTGGATGTTTTAATTTTTAGCGAATTTCTGGGTTGCTATGGAGCAGATTTCTTTCAAAAGAAGAGTTTGAAAGTATTTTGGTGAGGACAGAAGACCAGGCACAGTTAGGGGATTTGCTCATCTACTGTGTGCCAAACCCACAGGTCAGTTCTTTACCTACACTTTCTGACTAATTTTCCAATGTGTCTTGCAATCTCTCTTCTCTTATCCCAAGTTGTCAAGGGATCCTCTGGAACACACAGCTGTCAATGTTCCTCTGAAAGGGCAGGAAGAAAGGGCATCCAAACCTTTACTCCTGGGTCTACTAACCACACTGTCTTTCCCCAACTCTACAACTCGTCCAAAATGCAACAGCGAGAATGCTATTCAATGTACCACGAAAAGAAGATGCTGTAGTGGCTCCTCACCATTTCTCTGCTTCCCAGGAAGGCCACAGTGGGGCAGGGTCCTGCCTATCCTAGTCCCCCCAGGGAGAGGGTCACCATGCCCTCTCCCCCAAGCAATGTCCAGAGGTCTCACAGGCTTCTAACAATGAGAAATCTCTGGAATCCCCACATAACCCGGGACAGAAACCTTGCTAGCCACTGAGTGGACTGAAAGGGCAGATCCCCGACCTTTGTCCAGGGACTGCAGGCAGGTGGTGCTAGAGTCCCAGGGTAGTGTGGCAGTCGTTGAGTTAACTATTTAAAGGAAAGGAGGGGGGGGGGGGGGGCTGGGGCAGCTGAGAGGGGTGGGTGTGGTAGGTAGAGAAAGGGAGAATTCATACAGCATTAACTGTACATCCCTTCATTCCACCACACCAAAGGAAGACAAGAGAAGATCATGCAGTACAATACCAGGCAACACTTTCATGTCCAAGGAGATCGATGAAGACACCAAGCAGACCAGTAACTTCCTGCCCCCCCCACCCCCCACCCCAGCAGAGGGAAGACCTGTACTTGAATGGTTACAGAAGGAGAGAAGAAAATGAGACGTGGGCTTAATTTGTAGACCCTAAGGATTTATGATCAGCTTTGTGGATCTCAGAGTCTGAATCAGTTATGCTCATGGGACCCAGAGAGGGTTAAATAGGCTATATAGTTCTGACTGCTATGAGAAGTCTGGGAATCACTTATCATACATATTTTGGGAGGCCAATCAAGATCATGCTTTTCAGGGAGAAGTTAAAAGCCTCTGTCAATCCCAGAGTACTTTAGAAGCAGGCCATGACCAAATTTGTGTGATTCAGGGGGGGCTTTAAATAGTCATGTTTTACCCTCTATTTTAATCTGATGTGACATTTGTTTTATCTGACAATTGGCTCATGGGCTTCAAAATACCATCTGATACATTATTTGGCTCTGATGATCCCTATACTCATTAGGAAGATGATTTTGTGTTTTCTTGGGTGGGATTTAGTTGGTTATATGATGTCTAAGGCAATAGGGATGGCTTTAGGTAAAGCTGGCGGGAAGGAGAGAAGACTGGTAAGAATTTCCTTTTAGACATTTTTGAATTTGCATTGTTAAATGTTAGCTGTGTATAATTTATTTCTCTCTTTTTTTGCTGATTTAGGTTATAGAAATGTGTTTGGAATTGCATGTTGGTAATATTGTTTGCATGTTGCATGCATCAGTTTGCTAGTAGGTTATGATTTTAGTGTAACTCACTCACAGCCGCTATCATTAAGCGAGTAATAAACAATTCTCTGAAGCTATTTCAGGGAAAAGTTACCCTAAAGCATTGGTTTACCCAATTAACTGTATTTAGTAACAAACTTTACCCATTTGCCACTTGGCTCCATCTGAGAAGAAAGTGACTAGGAAAATTTACTGGCTGGAGCCGGACTCCGAGCTGCCGGGCAATTGTCAGATACAGCACAGATAGGCTGATGGGGATGCCAGTCCTCCGGATCAACACCTGGAAAATAAACCTGGCATTAAATGCTGCTTACAAAGCAACCTCTTTCAATGTCAGAGGAGAGGGAGCTGGTCAAAAAAGGCTTTACTGATACTCAAAATCATTCTTAATGGATGGTAGGAGTTACTGACACATAACCATAATACCATGGGGCTAGATCTTCCACATTGTTTGGTGAGCGTTTTTCTTCCATAGAATGAATAACGGAAAACCATCTTGCAGGGCAGCGGTTCCCAAATATATCTTCAATGATCCCCAGTCAGTCAGTCGGATTTTCAGGATATCCTTAATAATGTGCATGAGAGATATTTGCATAAGAACTTGCACTGCATGCCAGTGTATCCCATTTATATTCATTGCAGATATCCTGAAAACCTGACCACTGGCGTTCCCTAAAGACAGGTTTAGTATCTACTTATGTATGGGGTAGTAATTCTACTGAAGAGGTCAGAGTAGCCCAGAAATGAACCCTGGCTTCATGGCATGGATTTCCCCATTTACTCTTTCTGCAAGTGGATCCCTCTTTTCTCACCACCTCTCTTTAGTGGATTCGCCATTGTCCTACATAGGTTAGCTCCACATTTTATAGTCACTGCCATGCTGATGAATTTTCTCCATATCTCTGTGTAACTACCGCATGTACAATGCCTGCTCAGTTGTCTTCTCTAGAATAATCCCAAAAGGTGAATGGAAAACAGAAGTCACCCTTCCCACTTTATGCAGGATTACCAAGAGAAGAGTGGGTGGTCTGTATAGTACAATTTTGTCACAGGTTTAGTGCTGGCCCACTCATTCCACACCCTTTGCTTTTCTCATTCAATATGTGAAAAATAAGTGAGAGGGACAGCTTTCCACAGTGAAAATGAGACTATTTTATATTATTTAGACCTATATGGAAATCAGTCAATCTTCTGGGATCCTGCCAGGTACTTGTGACCTAGACTGGCCACAGTTATAAACAGGATGCTGGGCTTGATGGACCTTTGGTCTGACCCTGTATGGCAAATCTTATGTTCTTATGATCTCAAAATCTCATGACCTAGACCAACTGTGGATAATTAATATGCTTCTCCAATAAAAGCAATACATTGTTCCCAAAAGTAGCATCAGTGATTTGTTTTGGTGTGAACCATTTTAGCTCTGGATCCACTGTTCTAAAAATATGCTAAATTCTTCTGAACTCTCCCCATCCTTAGGGGAAAAAAAAGAGCAAAATATGATGAAAGTGAGGACTGACTAGCTGTAATCAGTGTGCTTCCTGGCTTCAGTCATCTGATGAGCCAACAAGTTTCTACCAGCCACCTTTGTGGTGTATATGTTGCTAAAAAGGGATGCAGTCACTGGCTCTGGAAATGTAAACAAGTTTCATCAGCTATGTTGCTGGAAATTCAAGAAGCTCTGGATGTCACTGCTGCTTGGGCCACTTTCAACTTGTTTTTCTTAGCCATGGCTTCTTTTCAAGGCAAGCTTAAGATGCTTTTCTGCTATAGCACTGCATGCACATACCTGATGAATGTAGGAGTTCAGAGGGTTGTAATAATCTGCCTTATTCCCTCGGTACTTCAACTGTACGTACAGGACACAGTTCAGGGCATCCAGCACCTGTTGCTGCAGCTCTACACCTTCCAGAAGCAGATCCTCCCCTGCACAGTGCACAAACCAGCAACTACAAGATTAAAGCAGGTAAAACACAGCAGCAGGCAAACAAATACAATGACATATGTTTTTTCCTTTGGAGTTCTCCACTTTTTCTCCTTATTTTCACTATTCATTTCAAGGCCTTTCTGCTGCCTCCTTCCCATCAAGTGCTCATTAATGAGCTGCTGTGTATGGTCTCAAACGTTTTTCTACCCAGACACAGGCAAAATATTGCCATAGCGATAATTCAGTGGGGGAACAAGCCGCGAGACAATACAAAGTTGGTTGAAGGGGAGGAAAGCAGGTGAAAAATGCTAAAAACTCATATTCTGTTTATAAGATTTGGATTTTATTTGGCCTGGGAGTTTCCACCTGCTCCTTTGGACTCCATCTCAGTTGGATGCAGCCTCTGTTGGGTTGTGGTGCTGACTTTATATCTCTTCCCAACTACAGTTCCCCCAGAATACAGCAACAGGGACCCACAGTCTGGCTGCTAGGCATTTCCATTGTGAAATGGCTCCCTTCCCTTCCTCCGCAGCATCCCCAACCAGCCCAACACTACCACTGAATCCCTATGTGGTGGGTTTTTAATTTATTTAAATCTACTAATTGGTGCAGGGAATGTCATTGTCTATTATAGCTATTTGATGTGTCATTTCTAGTACCTATGTATCGCTGTATATATGTGTATCTTAGATAGTGGTGTGTACAAGGTTGGCATAATATGAAACAATATAGTACGGAGTATGACATGCATCCATGGCAACAGTCTACTCTGCTGAAGTAGGATCCTGCTAATGTGAGCTATCACTTTAAGGACAGGGCGCACTGCAAAAACGGAGCCCATTCCCTCCTAGGTTCCATACCTGCCTCTGGAGACAAACTGGGGTGTCTGCAGTTTTTCACCTGTAGCACTTTTTTAACTTTATCTAAAATGTCACTAATCTGTGACTGGACACCCTCTAGGGAAATGTCCGACAGGGGATTACAATATTGGTCAATTAAAACAGCACCTATAAAGTAAAAGAGAAGACAAATTACAGTTATAATTCAATGTTGACAATTCACAGGTCCATATTCAAAAGATTTGTCGGGGTAACTTCAGAAGTTACCTGAACTAACTTTTGCTTGTAAAAATTCTTGCTTTCTCCCCCCCCCCCACTGTTTAAATGTTGTGCTGGTAAGTTGCTACCTATACAAAATGGATAAGAGAGTGGCAGTGTTGGGGTGTTCCGGGGCAGGGCTTAAGTTTAACCCATTGGCACCGATATTCTCCGTGAACAAGCATCACAAACAGCCACACAAGCTGGGGGTGATATCATCCAACGGTGCCAATACGGGTCTCTTGTCTCTCCAAGCTCAGGAATCAGCAAAGACAGGGCCAACAACCACCACAAAGGGCTACTCAGTCCCCTCTGACTTCAATCCATATCACCGTTATGATCCATTCCCAGAATTACAAGTAAGAGGGAAACTGCAATTCTTCAAGAAGCACTGGGCTCAAATCACAACAGACAAATGGATCCTAGGCATAAGAAGAAAAGGCTAATTTCTAAATTTCGATTTCACACCCCCAGTGAATCCTTCAGTATACCAACAGCACTAACAAAACCAGTGGCAGTCCTTCAACAAGAGTTGCTATTTCTCTTCCAATCCAGTGCAATTCAAACAGTCCCAAAATCCAAACAAGGAACAGGATTCTATTCAAGATATTTCCTAATCCCCAAAAAGACAGACAATCTATGTCCAATACTAGACCTCGGGGATCTGAACTTAAGAGGTATAATATTGCCTCTCTTGCAAAATGGAGGATGGCTGTCTCTGGACCTGAAAGACATTTATTCACTCATTCCGATTCAATGATTCCATCACAAATACTTGAGATTCACCTTTCAAGAAAACCATTATCAGTTCAGAATACTACAGTTCAGCCTGGCTGCAGCTCCCAGAGTATTCATGAACTGCCTAGCAGTAATAGCTTCTTAGTACTTCCATATTTAGACAATTGGCTAGTATCGAGTACATCTTATGAAAATGTGATTGAAGACTTAACCCTTCTTAGAGATACAATACACTACCTGGGCTTTCTAGTAAACTACAAAAAATATTCCCTTTCCAAAGCAACAGCTGGAATTCATAGGAATGCACTAACAGAAGGCATTTCTACCTCTAAAGAGGGCAAACAAACAAATAGGTCTTGTCAAAAAAGTAAAAGAGAAAGAATGGATAACAGCAAGAAACTGCATGACATTACTGGGGTACATGCAACACCATTTGCACAGTTGAAAATGTGACACCTACAGTGGCATTTGAAAACAAATGGAATTAATTAACTCAGCCACTGAACCACAAAATTCACTTAAGCAATCAAATGAAAGATTCTCTAACATGGTGGTTAAATGCAAAGAACCTGCTAAAGGAGGAAGATTTCAGCAATCCGGAAATACAATCAGTATTAACCACAGATGCATCTCATTACAGATGTGAAGTACACCTATCCGACATATGTACACAAGGGACCTGGTCCCAAGAGAAGACTCAATTTCATCTCAGTCTTTTAGAGCGAAACAATTTTCAATGCTATAAAAATCTTCCAGCCTTGGTTCAAAAACAAAAATATATATGCTCAGACAAACAACTAGTGATGTTCTACCTAAACAAGCAGGGAGGGACAGGATCCTATATCCTTTGTATGGAATCACTGGCAATATGTAACTGGGCATCCAAAAGAGGAAAGCAGAGTGCTTACCTATAACAAGTGTTTTCTGAGGACTGCAGGATGTTAGCCCTCACACATGGGTAACCATCATAGGATAGAGCCCGGGATGTCAAAGTTTCTAGAACTTTGTCTGACCCTTATTGAACATGCATTATACCATATGTTCACGTGGGGTCCCCATCAGTCATATAATATAGAATTCAAGAATAAAATAAAACTAATAAGAGAAAATCTTTTTTTTCTCAATGCATAATTAAGCTCTGGAATATGTTGCCAGAAAATGTGGTGAAAGCTATTAGTGTAGCTGCGTTTAAAAAAAGGTTTGGAGAAGTTCCTGGAGGAAAAAGACCATTAACCATTATTAAGGTAGAGTTGCAGAAATCCACTGCTTATTCTTGGGATAAGCAGCTTGGAATCCATCTACCCCTTGGGATCCTGCCAGGTACTTGTGACCTGGTTTGGCCACCGTTGGAAACAGGACACTGGGCTTGATGGACATTTGCTTTAACCCAGTATGGCAAGTCTTATGTTCTTAGAGAAGAAACCCACATAGTGGAAACCCAACTCCTTGGGGTGGCAGGCAGAGACCAGGTGACTTGGGAAGATCTTGATATGCGTCTTTCAGATCTTGGGAGCATAGCCAGTCCACTTTTCGCAAGAAGGGGATCAAGGTGCCCAGGGAAACAATCTTGAACTTTTCTTTTTTGATGAATTTGTTCAAGGCCCTTAGGTCTAGGATGGGACAGCATCCTCCTGTTTTCTTTGGTATCAGGAAGTACTGGGAGTAAAATCCCCACCCTCTTTGTCCTAGTGGAACAGGTTTGACTGCTCTGACTGTTAAGAGGGAGGAGAGCACTGCTACTAGTACCTTTTGATGCGCTACCAGGCCCCAAAATGGGCTCAGGGGGCAATTTGTCTGGCATCCAATAAGTTCAATAGGTACCCTTGACAGATGATGGAAAGAACCCACTGGTCTGAGGTTATACTGGGCCATCGGTTTGCAAAGAATTGCAGCCTTCCCCGACCGGCAGATCCATCACGCTAGGTATGGGCGACTGGGCTATGCTCCCTAAAATGCATTCACAACCCCTTCTCTCTGGACTTGACTAAGGTGCCAGCTGGGAATTCGGGGTTCTTTGTTGCCTGGGATGGCCACGATAGCCCTGGTGTTGTTGACGGGAGTGAGATGGTAGAGGATAGTTCCTACTTGGACAGATGAAGGACTTCCTTGGCCCTGACCTCACTGACCTCCTGGATGAGGAGGACAGGTCCATAGTGCTGGTGGAGAGCTGCTGAAGGGTCGCACGATGGGCCCAGATTTGGGTCACCATTCCTTAACCTTATCTCTGAAGAGATTTTCTCCCATGCACAGCATGGCAGCGAGTCTCTCCTGCATCTCTAGTCCGAGATCCAAGGCCCACAACCAAGCGAGCCTGTGGGCACCAAGTTCCGCTGCAGAGATCCTCGATGCCATCTCGAAAACATCATAGGTCGAATGTACCTTGGGTTTTCCACACTCCAGGCCCTTATGTACTAGCGACAAGAGTATCTTGCTGCTGACGACGCAGTTGCTCTGCAACATCCTGCACCTGCTTCCAGATGTCCTGCATATATTGACTCATGTAGAGCTGGTAGGCAGCTATGCGGGCAATAAGCATTCTGCTGTGGAACACCTTCTTCCCAAGAAACACAGAAACATAGAAATGACGGCAGAAAAGGACCAAATGGTCCATCCAGTCTGCCCAGCAAGCTTATGGTAGCATTAGATGCACCATAAAGGTCTCCCCCTATAATGGTAGCATCTGCCACACCATACAGGTCACCCATCCTTAGTTTCCCAAACCGTCAAAGTCAGGGTCCTTTATTGGTTGCTGTCTGAGTCCAGTTCCCCATTACATCTTGCCGTTGAAGCAGAGAACAATATTGCAGTTGCATCATCTGGTAGGCAGGTATCTGAAGGTCTGTATCATATCTCCCCTACATCTCTTCTCCTCCAGGGTATACATATTTAGGTCCTTCAACCTCTCCTCATAAGTCATTTGATGGAGACCCCCCCTCCCCCCACCATTTTTGTCACACTACTCTGGACCGCCTCCATTCTGTCTGTTCCTTTTGAGATATGGTCTCCAGAACTGAATACAATACTCCAGGTGATGCTTCTCCAAGGACCTGTACAAGGGCACTATCATTTCCTTTTTCTTACTGGTTAGTCCTCTCTCTATGCATCCCAGCATTCTTCTGGCTTTAGCTATCACCTTGTCACATTACTTCGCCATCTTCAGATTGCTAGACACTATCACTCCAAGGTCCCTCTCTTGCTCTGTGCACAACAGCCCTTCACCTCCAATCACATACAACTCTTTTGGATTACCACACCCCTCAAATGCATGACTCTGCACTTCTTGACACTGAATCCCAGCTGCCATATCTTCTATCACTCTTAAAGCTTCCTTAAATCATTTCTCATTCTTTCTACTCCTTCCGGCATGTCCACTTTGTTACAGAACTTAGTATCATCTGCAAAAAGACAAACTTTACTTTCTATCCCTTCCGCAATGTTACTCAAAGATATTGAATAGGACCAGTCCCAACAACAATCCAGCTAACTTCCGCCCCATAGCCAACTTACCTCTGATTGCCAAACTGATGGAGAAAATAGTTAACAAGCAACTCTCTGAATACCTCGAAGAAAATAACATACTCGCCCCGTCTCAGTATGGATTCAGAAAATCTCTAAACACTGAATCCCTCCTTTTATCACTCATGGACACCATCCTCTTAAACCTAGAGAAAAAACAATCCTACCTTCTGGTTCTTTTAGACCTGTCCGCAGCTTTCGACACTGTTAAACGCGCAATTCTTTTAGAACGACTAGCAAACATAGGCATCAAAGGTTCTGCACTTAGTTGGTTTAAGTCCTTCTTATGCAACAGGTTCTTTAAAGTTAGGATAAACAATAAAGAATCTCCACCTGTCCTCTCTGACCAGGGAGTCCCCCAAGGTTCCTCCCTATCACCCACCCTCTTCAACATTTACCTGCTCCCTCTCTGCCAGTTACTCACAAATCTAAAGCTAACTCATTACCTTTATGTAGACGATGTTAAAATTCTCATCCCGATCACAGAATCCCTCCACAAAACCATGACCCACTGGAATGATTGCCTGCAGTCAATTAAGCACCTACTCTCCAGCCTTAACCTAGTTCTCAATTCCAACAAAACAGAGATGCTCATCATATCTCAAGACGACAATCACGTCCTGCTCAACCCACCAAGCTCTTCTCCACCTACAACACTAAACCTTAACCTATCACCGTTTGTCAGGGACCTAGGAGCCTGGCTGGACAACCAGCTAAACCTAACAAATTTTATAAACAACACCACAAAGGAGTGCTTTTACAAACTGCAAGTCCTCAGAAAGCTGAAACCACTCCTTCACTTCAACGACTTCCGCCTGGTGCTACAATCCATCATTCTATCGAAGATCGATTACTGTAACTCCCTCCTGCTCAGACTCCCCACCAACACCATCAAACCTTTACAGATGGTACAGAACGCCGCCGCTAGAATTCTCACCAACGTCAATAAAAGAGAACACATCTCACCGATCCTCCATTCCCTAGACTGGCTGCCTATCAAATACAGGATCCTTTTTAAGGCTCTCACTATCATACACAAAGCGACGCATAACCTCTCTCCTCTCATACTAAGCACTCAACTGAAACGGCACACTTCTTCCAGACCCATCAGAAGTGCATACAAAGGCACACTGTATGCCCCTCCGGCGAAATAAACAATAAAGAAGCGGGCCCTATCCACAGCAGGTCCCCATCAATGGAACACGCTCCCCCCTGGCCTCCGACTTGAACCATGCCCCTCAGCTTTAAAAAAAAACCAAAACTAAAAACTTGGCTTTTCATCCAAGCCTTCCCTGACACTTAACCTTTTGCCGTGGTTTAATATCAGGCGGGTCTAGTCCACAATATACTCTCACTTAACCTTGGCCTTGGTCCAATAACAGTCCTATCCAGTTCCCTATGTTCACTCACCCAGTGTTGTTTGCAGACTTTAATGCAATGTACGTAACCCTGTACCCACACACAACACCCACTTTATTCTCGAATGTATTAATCTCCCTTAAGTTCCCCGTTGCGGTCTCCTGGGCCGTTCCATATCATAGAATGTTCAGTTTAAGCTCCTTGTACCAGATCTTGTATTCACTTGTTTTATGTTCCAGTTGTACCTTTTCTTGTATTTGTATATTCACTTGTTTTATGTACGGCCTTTGCGCGAAGTTGCAGTTTCTTGTAAACCGGGGTGATCTGTATCCCATACAGGAACCTCGGTATATAAAAGTTAAAAATAAATAAATAAATAAACAAACAATCCTTGCAGCATTCTGCTTAACACATTTCTCTCTTCAGAGTAGGTTCCATTTACCATTACACACTGCTTCTATCCGTCAACCAGTTTGTAATCCATGCCACCACCCTTTGGCGCTTACTCCCAGGCTTCTCATTTTATTCATAATTCTCCTATGCGGGACCATATCAAAAGCTTTGCTGAAATACAAGTAGATGACATCGAGCGCTCTTCCTCGATCCAATTCTTTTGTCACCCAATCAAAAAAAATCAGATTAGTCTGACAGGACCTTTCCCTGGTGAATCCATGCTGCCTCGGGGTCCAGCAATCCACCTGAATGTAGATAGTTCACTATTCTTTCCTTCAGCAGAGTCTCCATTAATTTTCCCACCACCGAGGTGAGGCTAACTGGCCTGTAGTTTCCAGCCTCCTCTCTGCTCCCACTCTTGTGAAGCAAGACCACCACCGCTCTTCTCCACTCTGCACCACTCCTGTTTCCAGGGATCTATTGTTGAACAGGTTGTGCAGCGGACCCGCCAGCCCATCTCTGAGCTCCCTCTGTATCCTGGGATAGATCTCATCAGGCCCCATGGCTTTGTCCACTTTCAGTTTTCCTAGCCCTTCCCATATATTCTCTTCTGTAAACGGAGATGTGTATACTTCACCCCCATCCACAGTCTTGTTAACTAGCGACAGTCCTTCTCCAGGATCTTCTTTATTGAAAACAGAACTGAAGTATTTGCTTAATATTTCCCCCATTTCTTCGTCTCTCTCCATACATTGATCCTTTTCACCTTTCAATTTCACTATACCACTTTGGGCCTTTCTCCTATGTATCTGACAAATGTTTTGTTGCCTGGCAATCCTTTCTTCCGCCAGCCAAAGAAGACAGCAAGACTTGGCTGTTTTGGCCAGGAACAAAGGTTTATTTACAGGAGTCAAAGAAACAGCAACAGTAGCTCACCTTGCTTTAAACATCCAAAGCAGTTATACATATACCATACATACATATGGGCTCAAAACAGCTCCCTGGGGCCTTCCTAACCCCTCTGGGCCCTAAGTGTACACCTAAGCACACACCCGGGCGCGCAAGCTGACATCAGACACTGTTTCAATGCAGCCTTGTGCACAGAAAAGTGCGTAAATGCCACCACAGCCTATTATGCAGCAACCAAGCAAAGCCAGAGAGCGGGGCTTAGCCAAAAAGGCCGCTCAACCCACCGAGCTGCTACGATTCCTGAAGCTCTCCCGGAGACAGGAATGGACGTCGGACCATGGCACCAAGCTCAGAGAACAGCAGGGGGAGGAAATCCCTAAAAGTTAATTCCCCTTTTTTTCCTTTTTTAATTATTCTTTACCCGAGTATAGAGATGGTCTCTAGCGGGGGGGGGGGGGGGGGGGGGGGGGGGGGTGGGGGGGGGAGGGGAAGAGGGCAAACGCCTTCACTGCCATGCTTGGCTTCCTGCATCCACTAGTCTCTCAACTGTTTGACTCTCTACAGCTAAGTCCACTTTGGAAAACCAGCTACCGGACCGAGGCACTCATCTGAGGGAGGGATCCACAGATTTCACCTCAGGAAAAACTCGACTGCAGAAAGGACCATAAGGTATCACCACAGTAGAGCGGGGCAAATTAACTTCCTTCTTCTTTTCTCCTTCTACAAATTTCTTTTTTTAAGCAATCCCCAGTAGGGAGATGCACGGCCACCATCTCCTGGAGATGGAGAATACTGGCAGGCTGTCCGTGCAGGGGTATATATTCCATGATGTCAGCTTTGCTCCGTCTCCATCTGCTGGTAGAGGTGCATAACCCACTGGTGTGGATTAACCTGTCTGAATGCTAAGAAAGTCAGGTGGAGGTGGGTGTTAGTGATGTCTCTTCACAGATTCCCTGTGTTGGTTTGGGTCATTTTAATACAATTGGACAATAACTAAAGTATAAGATCTTTGGAGGAGGGATCATGTCATATCATTGCCTTTGCCTTACATAGTGCAGAATATATTATAGTAGGTCTGCTAGTAAATATTTTTCATGAACATTTCCCTTCTGTTTCATGAGTCCAAACCTATCCATGATAGGCTTTAGAAGATTTCCTAAACAGATCTACTAATACTAAAGCCACAAAGCCCTCCTATAAATACCCATAAATGCACTGCAGCAGCTTTTCTACCTCTCCTTCCCAAAAGTACTTGGTGGATCTCGTCACACTGCACCAGAACAGCCAGCCAGTCCCAGGATGTGCTAGCAGTGCAGGCCTCCTCTCCTAATCTGCCTAAGGAAAGTAAGCTCTGCAGGTAACATGTCACATCCCTCAGGATTACACTCACCTTCCAGAAATGACTGCTGCTCCACAGGCTGCTCAAGAAACTTCTTCAGACTCTTCAAAATGTTTTGCTGTCGGATGAAGTAAAGGATCTTCTTTGCATAGTATTTCAAGGTCAAACCCTTCCTAAAGAATCACGTGTTTTAAACAAAGGAAACCATTTGAAAGTCTTTACAAGGTAAACTGCACTGCCTTTGCAAGCCTGAAATGTAGACTTCAGTCCTTGATTTCATAAAATAAAATTGTGTGTCAGCCTGCATACATTTTAAATCAAATACTCACAAAATTTACACCAATTCTCAAACCATAAGAGAAAAACTATGCAAAAATGTATAATGGATAAGCAAGACAAACATATAGAAACATTTTTAGGAGGACTTAAAATCAAAAGCAAGGCATCAGGAGGTTTATATTCAGACACAGTTTGGATAGCAAAGTTAGCCGAATAAACTTATCAGCCTAACTTTGGTGGCGTATTCAACAGTGCAGCCACACTAGGCCGGGATTTTCTATTGTCGCACAGCTTTGTGAATCCCACGGTAATGGGGGGGTGGGCCTGCGAAAGAGGGCACCAATCGCACCACCACGGTGATATCGCTGCCGGCTTTCGCACCCAACAGCGCCACCGTGAAAGGTGGTGCTATTGGGCACGCTACTGGCAGCGATAACGGGTCTTACCTTATCACCGCCAGCAAAGTTACCGTCGCGTCCGCTCCGACTCCTCCTCTTCAGGTCCCGACTCAACCCAGACTCCGCCCTTAGCAAGGTATCGCACGTGAAAATGACCCCCTTAATTAGTTAGCCGGCTAATTTTAGGAAAGCTCTTTGACTCAGCCAGACTTAGCTAGCTAAATTGTCCGGCTAACTCTGAATATTGAAGTTAGCCAGGGATGGAACAACTCCCCTATGAGGAAAGGCTGAAGAGGTTAGGGCTGTTCAGCTTGGAGAAGAGACGGCTGAGGGAGGATATGATAGAGGTCTTTAAGATCATGAGAGGTCTTGAACGAGTAGATGTGAATCGGTTATTTACACTTTCGAATAATAGAAGGACTAGGGGGCATTCCATGAAGTCAGCAGGTAGCACATTTAAGACTAATCGGAGAAAATTCTTTTTCACTCAACGCACAATAAAGCTCTGGATTTGTTGCCAGAGGATGTGGTTAGTGCAGTTAGTGTAGCTGGGTTCAAAAAAGGTTTGGATAAGTTCTTGGAGGAGAAGTCCATTAATGGCTATTAATCAAGTTTACTTAGGGAATAGCCACTGCTATTAATTGCATCAGTAGCATGGGATCTTCTTAGTGTTTGGGTACTTGCCAGGTTCTTGTGGCCTGGTTTTGGCCTCTGTTGGAAACAGGATGCTGGGCTTGATGGACCCTTGGTCTGATGCACAGACTTCCTCTTTGGTTTGCCCAGTTTTCCAGAACTTGTCCATTTTTTAATGTTATTACCCAGACTGATATCTGTTTTCCTTCTTCTTTTGTTCTCTATGATGCTCACCAGTATTAAAGTACCTCATCTGCCACCAGAACCTCTAAGTACCTGACCTGCAAATCTAATTTTCCTTTTGACCAGGTCTTCTAGTAAAGCACATACGTTTCCAAAAATAATAAACGCAACATCATGTCTCCAATTCAAATCTCAAGAGTTGTAAATTCTCCTCCCTCAATCAACCACTCTAAAATGTGCTGATACAGAGAGGCAACCTTTTATGTATCTGCCTGGACTCGGCACTTAAGTTTTAGTCTCTGAGCTTCTGAATATCATTCATATAGATACGATCTCCAGCAGTAAGGACTATGCTTGCCAACACCTCTCTTTCAGGCCAGTGAAATGGCTTCTGATATTTCAGTCCCATCCATTTTCTTCTTGAGATTAGGCACGGGCTAAGATTGCCTGATGTTATATAAAGGGAAACCCATGGACTTTTACAATTCATTCTCAATGGGCTGCAACAGAGTTTAAATACATTTGAGAACAGAACAAGCACTCATATATAACCCAAGGACTTACATTTACACAGTATGGTTTAAGAACAAGATTCATTTGCATAGCTTGTTACTCTGAAAATCAGATCTGCCAGTGGCTTTCAAGGAGCAGAGCTCTGCACCCCTATTTTCTAAAGCAATCCTCCAGAGAAGAGTCATTTTGTGAAAATGAGATTTAAATTACATATTTAATAAAACATAAGAAATGCCATACTGGGTCAGACCAAGGGCCCATCAAGCCCAGTATCCGGCTTCCAACAGTGGCCAATCCAAGTCACAAGTACCTGGCAAGTACTCAAACATTAGACAGATCACAAGCTACTATTGCTTACTAATTACCATAATAGCAGTTTATGGATTTAACCTCTAAGAACTTATCCAAACCTTTTTTAAACCCAGTAACACTAACTGCTGAAACCACATCCTCTGGCAATGAATTCCAGAGTTTAACTATGTGCTGAGTGAAAAAGAATTGTCTTCGATTTGTTTTAAATGAGTTACTTGCTAACTTCATGTGACTTCCAGTTTGTATCTGCTCAGTTTAATAGTTAAAAATACTCTTATCATACTTAATCACAGCACAAAGAAAATGGAATATGAAGCTCAACTGATGACATCACACAAAGTTGACCTTTGTATTCTACTGCTATATTATAATTATAAAGAATGCTGAGATTTGGTAAAGAAACTATATAAATTATGACATAACAGCTGGCTAATGCTGCAGGTTTATTTTATAATTAATTTTTCACTGGCTGCCATAATGTTGGTCACAAAGATTGAAGCCCATCAAGATTTCTGCCAGGCTCACCTTCCATCCATATTCAGAATGGACATCAGCTCATCCTCAAAGAAACGTCCCGAGCATCTGAGTGTCTCAATGTCACTGAAGCCGTCACAGGGAACCTGTGGGTCACACATTACATAGGAAGTCACAGATACAGAGAATGTGATAGCAGACCTTAAGGTCCCACCTAATCTGCCCAATTTCATTCCTAGTGTATTCTCATAGAACCCCATATTGATTTTTATCTTGCCTCTCACTCTCTACAACCAGGAACCCTCTCTGCCCATCCCATGCCTCCCTGAACTTCAGAGGAAAAGAATTCCTTTAAATCAATCAATCCCCATCACCTCCCTTGTGTAGCCATCCCAAGCATCCAGTAAAGAGACGCTTAAAACATGTAGTATAGGCCAGGACAGTTTGATAGAGGTTGAGGCTCAGAGGAAATGTGAGAAAATCATTCTTTGCAAAGAGGGTGGTGGATGCTTGGACTAGGCTATCAGCAAAGGTAGTGATAACCAATCTCTGACAGAACTAGGAGAGACACAGAGGGCAGTGCATGCAATTACTACACTTGTCAGTAGATGTCAATGCAATTTGTATTTTACAGTTAGTGTCTGCAAATTAGAAAATGAACATGATTAAAGGTCACATACTGTACCACATGACTGTAAATGCAAAACTTAACATTTTGTAAAACTAATGCTACAACCAGCATGCCTTGTCTGGCCAGGGGGGCCCCACATTTGCTTAAGAAAAAGGGAAAAGTGAAAGGGCCCAGGAAGCAGCACTGTGTATAGCTTTACTGCACTCCTATCTGAGGCAGAGTTGTGCCTATGGGTGATATTCCAACCCTGGCACCGTGATGTGACAGAAGTGCTGTGTGTGGGATACACAAACCTATGTCTCCAGTCTGCTGTGGCTGGTGAGGTATACGTGCAATGTACAGGTGAGTACAAACAGCCTCTGGGAGAAGGAAGCCAGTGCTGCTTACTGGACACTTACAGCTGACTCCAAGGTGGCATGGATGGGTTAGCTCCATCAAAGTGTACCTGTTTGAGGTATCCTGTTAGCAGCAATCTTACTATTTCTGCTACAGGATCACTAGGTGAGGGAAAAACTGAGTGTACAAAACTCCAAAATGTATTTCATTAATTACTAAATATAAACACACACATATAAACAGAGCACTTATACAGCATGTAGTATTTTACAAGGTAATCACAGATAAGTTATTGAAGAGTTTACAACAATAATGAGGTTCTTTTACTGAAGAGCTTACAATCTACGTAAGTGTAAATGATCCTACAGAAGAGATAGAATAGGGTACGGTTGTGGAAATCAGGAAACAACTGGTGGAGCAAGAGACAAGGATAACTGATGCTGCATTTCAATGTATTGCTGATTAAAGAAGGACGGATCCAGGAGACACAGATGGAACTGAGAAACGGTGTTGGGTGGAGTGGCGGGCACGAGACAGCCTTATGGAAACTAACAGAATGCTTCCCCCAAAAAGAGTGACTTGAATTCAATGAGGGAAGGCCAAATGAACTGCAAAGGAAGTGAATACGCTATGGAGTAGCAAGAGGAAAGGTTTGAAGGCAAACATGAGCAAAGAAGATAAAGGGGCAGAAAAGAAAATGGCCTATACAGACGACAGAGCAGGCACCAATACTGTTTTAATTTAAATTATTTTCCTCTGTAGGTAAGGGTTGGGGTTTAAGTGTTTCTCTGTACGTGTTTAGCAGATTTTGTGTTTCTTCTTTGTCTTCTGTAGTACTGCTAACGATTTCATTTAGACATTAATGACAATGGCTGGTAGCAGAGAAAAGCATAGACAACATTCATTTCATGGCACACTACTTAATGATGAATTACAAGACCTCCTTACATGCTCTGCAAAGAATCGTTTGGAGAACGAAGCCACAATCCTTTGGGCTTCTAATCCAGCACTGTGCCGTGCTTTATATTCCTTGCGCCAGTCAAAGCTCTCAGTCTGGCTGTAATACTTCTGCAGCGATGGCCACCTAGGCAATAAACAAAGAGGTTCAGTGCTTAACCCGAAAGGTAACATAGGTTGTTCATTCACTTCCATGGCCAATCAAATTAGAAGGCAACCATCTAACTGTGCACAGAAGCATGAAGTCTGCAGGTACCTCTTATCCGCAAACGTTATATCGGTTTTCAAAAGGAAAAAGGTCTTTTTGAAAAATGAGTCAGAAAAAACGCATGCACAGACCTGCACCTGTTATTTATAAGAGTACATTTTTCTGCAAAAGTATACATTTGCATGTGTGTGTGTAAGTGCTAACTCTGCTCAGACTCCACCTTCAGAAATGCCTCTACCTATGGCGTAAAAGTACATGTGTATTGGCACTACGCTTGCACTTTTATATGGTATGGGTAGTCCGTTTTCAAAGACCCCATATCTACACATAAAACACAGTTTTCTGCCTGGAAATGGCTTTGTTATTGCCCTCCCTGTGTTCAGATATTCTCTAGACTATTTAGGAGGTAGTAGTTGGCAACCATTCCTGGTTGCCAACTACTCTTGCTGTAGTTGGCAACCATTCCTGGTTGCCAACTACAGCAAGAGGTTTGGGAGGCTAGGTGACAGCTTTTAACGGTAATCAAAAGGTAAAACAAATCCCTCCTCTTAAAACAAGCTTTCCAGCAGATTTTCTGCATCTGTCATCAGCCAAATGTAGCTCGCAAACAACTTTTACGATCCCTTCTTTCCCAGAGTCCAATACTTTATGCTATACAAGTCACTGTGGATAACAAAGGCTAAAGCAAAGGAGAAAATAGAGAAATTTTCTTTCCAGGAATCCTGCTACACCAGCCAGACAAGTGGGTTATGTCCCCCCCTACCAGCAAATGAAGGTACAGCACACAGTTTTCCTTTGAGACATCATTGCCAGGGTTGGTGCAGCCCTGAGCAAGCCTGTATTCCTATGACAAAGGGCTCAAAAGAACATTCAAAAATGGAAAAAAAAAATGTAAACACGTCAAACATTTAGAGCGAAAATCTTATTATAGTACCTTACCTGTCTAAACCCTGTGGAAAGAGGGCAGGAGACAGCAATTAAATACTGAGAAGGGAGAAACTCTCTCTGTAATAAATATGTACAGTACGGTCAACCGACCGCAACACCCCCTCTCTCTTATTACAGCCCAACTTCATGGAAGGATCCTGGACTGGTGTAGCAGGATTCTTGGAAAGAAAATTAACATGTAAGAACATTTCTCCTTCCATTCCATCCTACTATACCAGTTCAGACAAGTGGGAAGTAACAGAGCCCAACCACATCAAAAGGGGAAAAACGTAAGGGCCACTTTAACATACCAACTACAAAAGCTGCATCTTCCTTAGCAAAAAAAATCTAATTTGCATTGCCCAGACAGAGATGCAACAACCACCAAACAGTTGCCTTGCAAATGTCCACTATTGCAAAAGTAGTTGCTTCTGCCAAGGAGTTGCTAGACTGTAGTAGAATGAGCAAGACTGATCTCAGCATGATGGCTTACAAGCTAATATGCTGACAAAATCAAGTCCTTGATCAAAAAAAAGCCTTACAGGTTGCCTCACCATTAAGTGGCTCTCAGAAGAAAGCAAACAACCAAAAACTCTCAGGGATTTGTAGCTGCCCTCACACCTCTCTTTAGAAAAGGCTGGCAAAGAAAACACCTATTAACATTACCTTCAGTAGAAAGGAAGATAAGAGGTGAAAAAGTTACCGAATTTGACACAATTACCAGAAAAGGACCCAAACAGGAATAAACCTAAACCACGGAAAAAAGTCAAGAATAGAATTCCACCAGGAAAAATCTCTTTCAAAGAAAGATCTTAAACCAAAGCATGTTACCAAGGTCCAAAGGGGAGGTGAGATTACTATCTTCAACAACAATAGAGGATTCCACTGAAGAAATACTGGCGTAAAAAGAGGCTGCAGCCTCTTCACCCTATGAATCAAATGGGACACAACCTGATTGGAGGCAAACAAGATGCCCTGAATTCTAGTCCAGAAACAGGAAAAATGGTGTTATGTGAGCCTTCAAGAGTTCAAAGTCCAATCCCTGTCAAGCCCCGCTGAAAAAAGGCTAAATACTGGAGTTGTCCAATTGATAAGAGGAAACCGATCATTTCCTGTAGTTCACACTCCAAGAGATATTAAACTCTAATCTAAGTCAGAAAGGATGAGGACATACAGACTTTCAATGGGATGGAAATTACCACTGAGGAGGAACCTCTTTTCTTGACCTATTAAGCATCAAGTCATAAGATAAAAAATAAAAATGGATCTGCCAAGGTGAAGAACCTGTACCAAGAATTCTCAGACATCTGGAAGTTGGAAAGATGGTTGACGCAATCTCATCAGAACTGCCTACAATGTCCTCTGTGGGCAATATGAAGCCACTAGGACCACACAGGTGCCCACCAACTCTTAAGAGATGAAGAATCCTTCCCACTGGCGGACACAGTAGTAGATGAATAGCAAACTCCTTCTTGGCCAAGGCTGAATTAAGGTAGTAATTTTTTTTGATTATGCACTCCCTACAATGAATCAAAAACATAGGCATCCTGCCATTAGATCTTTTCCCAACCAGAGTCTTATCTTTTAAAAAGTGTCTTGGCTGAGCTCCCATTCACCTGGATCCAGGAGAAACCTACTCAGGAATCTGGCTTAAAAAGAACTATACTGACCTGCACAATGAACTGCTGTCAAGTGTTGAAGAATCTCCTCTGCTCAAGGGGAAAAAGATTCATAAGAACATAAGAAGTTGCTTTACTGGGTCAGACAGAGGGAGTGGCAAAATCCAGTTTACATGTACCTGGCAAGTATCCACACATTAAACAGATTCCATGCTACTGATCCCGGTAATAAGCAGTGGCTATTCCCTAGATCAACATCATTAATAGCAGTTTATGGACTTCTCCTCCAGAACTTATCCAAACTTTTTTTTAAACCCAGCTACATTGACTGCCTTAACCACATCCTCTGGCAATGAATTCAAGAGCTTAATTATGTGTTGAGTGAAAAAGTTTTCTCTGATTTGTTTTAAATGTACTACTTACTAACTTCATGGAGTGCCCCCTAGTCCTTGTATTAAATGAAAGAATAAATAACTGATTCACATTTACCTGTTCAAGTCCTTTCATAATTTTATTCATTCCAGTAACAGCCTCAGACTTCAGACAACCCCTTGTCTGTTCATCTAAGCCACCCATGGGACAAAGGGCTAGTCCTATCACCCTAGTTTCCAATTAGGTGAGAGACCAAGAGACCTGAGGCCTTGAGCTACTTGATCCAGACAATGTGCTACTTAACATGCCAGACTGGCATCTGTTGTGACCTGAATCCCACAGGAAGGACCAGACTCATGCTTTACAATAGATTCTGAGGAACCATCCACTAAGGGAATCCATATATCATTGCAACAGAAAAAATAAGGCGGTATTGAGATCCAGAGAATGGAACAATCATCAAGACATAGGTGTAGCAGTCTTAATTGAGCCTTGATCTATAGAACTAAATCCAAGGTTCCACCATTAAACCTAGAAGCCAAAGACAGACTCAAGCCCTTGGGGCTCTCAAATCACTGAACTCAGCCCCTGTTGCATAACTTGGGCTATGTGCTCCATCATTAAGTATATGCAACTTACCTACATGTCAAAAGGAGCTCCTAGGGAAAACAAGGAAGAACTTTGTTCTTTGCAAAGACAACACAGTGCTCAAAAGCCTTTGAAACTTGAACCACTCTTGTTGGATGCTTGGAGACTTCCTTGGTATGACTTGGTCCAAATCAACCAACAGAGAAGCAATGTACTATGATGCCATCTCTTTCCAAAAGGCCACCAGAACCATGACTTTGGAAAATACTCATGAAACAATGTACAGTCCAAATGAGGAGTGTTCTGAATTGAAAGTTCTAGAAAAGGTATAGAAAAATGAAAAAAAGTCTTTAATCTTCCTGCCTGGAAGAGGATATGAAAATATGCTTTCACAAAGTCCACAGATGATAGACATTCGTTCTAAAACATGCTCACCAATTTGGAAGCAAGAGATTCCATCTGAAAAGTGGAATATGGAGATTGTAGATCATTTTCCTTAGAACAAAGACGGACTTGTAGGACCCATCCATTTTGGGAACACAAACCAAAAGGAATACCAACATGACCCTGACTGGAACAAGGGACTCTGCAAGAATCAAAGCGTTGAGAAAGTATTCTGGACCGCCAAACCCTGAGCGGCTGAGGCATGCAGAGATACCACAAAAGTGTCAAGAATAGGAGTAGTGATCTGCAAACACTCACAGGTCAAAAGATATCAGAGTCCACTCCTGGTACCAAATAGCAATCCCACTTTGTTACACTGGGAAGCATGTTCGGCTCCAGAGGAGCTAGCTGAGTTAGGCCTTGGCTCTTAAGGGCCCCGAAAGGACTGGTTCATACTCTGAGTCGTGAAGGAAAAATGTTTGCTAGGTCTAAAATGCTAGGAGTCTCAAAGTTATCCATGACCTCCACTAGAGAGATAAAAGGACCAACCTCTCGCCTTGGGACTTTGGATCTCAGATTCTTAAAGATGAAATTCTATACTATGTTATCTCAGCCTAGCTTGATGGTGCCCTGTTATAGAGTCCATCAAGCTAGGGTGAGGGAACATAGTAGAAATGTGAGACTTTCCTCACTCCAAATGACGTCAAATCTTCACAGAGGTGTACTGTGCTGTTTGTATATCTCACTCTGCACGGAAAACTGGACCCTAAACCACCAACACATCACCTCAAGCTATTAAATGCTCCTTCTATAGAGATATAAATACTTGCCTACTATGAGGGCCTTATAGATAGGCAATCTAGGGGTAAGATTGCTATTTTGTTAGTATTACGTTGGTAACCTATGGCTTACAATAAAAAGCTCTCTCTTCTGAGACAAACAGATGTGAATTCCTAGGCTGATCAGGTCACATAGAAAGGTAAAATAAGTGGTGATTGTCTGTAGCTCTGCCAGTCCTTACAAGAGAGGGGGATGGGAAGCAGGCAGTATCGCATGGGCTACAGTCTATTCTTATAATCCTTACAATGTCAACTAAGCCTTGGCCGAACTGTGACTCTGGGAGCTTAATCTGTCTGACCATCACAATACTGGAGGCAGACACAACTGGGGATGGGCAATAGCCACACTCACACCCCTTATAGGCCCTGAGTGACATCATAAGAGAGGCATATCCGTGTCTCATTTAGCTATAAGGAAAGGATTATCCCAATCCTAATGACTGGTGTAGCAGGAAGATAAGGAAGCAGTTTACACTTCTAGGGCTGCTTCTGTCACAAGAAGCACTGAAGTGTAAACAGCATTGTTAATTCTTCCAGCAATGCTGGAGTGCCAGGAGGGGGTAAGGTCACCATACCCCACTTCCAGCAAGGATTTTTATGATTCGGGGGGCATGGGTGGGTGCAATGCAGGACATTAGGACTTGAAGAAACTGTGCAGGAACTGAAAAGAGTGTTAGGTTTCTGTAGGTCCCTGAGACTTCTAACTCAGATGAAATAAAAATCACACCCAAGTTAACTGAAATAAGTATTACCGTTTTACTGATATGAACACATCAATGAAAATTGTTTACATGAACCGAGCTTACAATTTACATTGTATTTATACTCTTTACTTGTTTATAAACTCAGATTTATAGACTAAAGCTTATTACTCAGAAATGTATAAGATCAGTACTCAGTAATTTATATACCTATTACTCAGAAATTTAAAGACAGAGATCCAGAAGTTTATAAATAAAGATTTTTAAACAGTACATTATTTCTTTGCTAAGCATGTCAGAACATCTTTCTTTCTGTAATCTTTCACAGTATTCCACTTATCCTTTTCCAGACATCTGATGTTAAAGCTTTTCTGCACAGCTATAAGAAAGTCAAACATGCTAAACATATTTTACTAATTGCTAGTTTCTACATTACACTACATTGAACAGAGAGATACAATAAAGCTTTTGACTTCCTCAGTGCTCCCTCTTGTACTCTCTGTGCAATTCAGATAAATCATTCTGGAAATCTCTTTTTCACTTTTTTTTTTGAGGGGGGGAATACATTTGAAACATGTTTACTTAACAGTAATTCATGTTTTAAAAGTTAATTAGACTGAATCTGGAGTAGTAATTACAATTAATACAGTGATTTTAGTTATCTGCACAATCTTTTCTGGTTACTATGATTCCTTTAGTCTGTTTTCTCAGAAAAAAAATCTTGTCAAACCAGTCTCAGTGGTACAATAACTAATGATTTTATCTCTTTGCTGCCCTGTTAGTCTGTTTCTTCACAACATGAAGATCTAGGTATATTTTCCATATCACTCAGATTGACAGGTAGTGCAGCATTTGGCTCCAAAACCACTGGTCACTCACCATGTCTTAGGTTGATCCAGAGCATGCCTAACCTAGGGAGACTAAGAATCTTACCCGTCATGGAATTAGACACATCTCAGTAAAGAATCCAATAAGATCTTGCATTTACTTGAGGTCTATTCATATATAGCATAATATTCCTGTTCTGAATAGGTGTTTGCCAAGAGTTTGTATCAGGCAATGCTAAGTAATTATTGCAGAAATTGGTTCTGAAGCGGACTTATGGCAGAGATTGATTACACAGTGACAAAGCATAAAAATCAGAAAAATAAAAAAATATCAAAAATCTAAATAATTGCAATAATTGCACAGTTTCTTCAGACTGCGGGTGGATGGGAGGGTCCGACAATAACATTTATTTATTTTATTTAAAAACTCTTCTATACCGTCGTTAAGTTAATTCACCATCACAACGGTTTACAGAAAGGCACAATAAGGAAAAACTATAATTGGTATAGATTACAAATTATACATGTGCCAACATAAAATGGTAACATTTTAATAAGAGAAACTGTGTGTTTAATTAAGGCTTGTATGCCGGTTGAGAAACTGTCAAGCGGTTCAAATGTAGCGTTAATATGCAATTGGAGATAATAAAGGACAGAAACTGATTACTTGGTGCGTCCTTATCTTTCAACTGCTTTCCTCCTTCTCTTTGTCTTTATAAAAAGCTTGTTTAAAAAGCCAGGTTTTCAGACTAGTTTTAAATAGTTTCAAATTTCTCTGCAGCCTTATTTCAAGTTGCATGGAGTTCCATAGAACAGGTCCAGCCAGCAACAGTGCTCTCTCCCTTACCTGAGTGAGGCGCGCTGATTTAACAGAAGGAATAGTTAGTAGAGCTTTATTAGCAGATCTCAGGTTTCTGTGCGGTACCCGCAGTGCTGTATTAAGCTAGTCGGCCTTTTCATCATGGATTAGTTTATGAATTATACACAATGCTTTGTATTGTATTCTTTGTTCAATTGGAAGCCAGTGTAGCTCAGCAAGTGTACCTGTGATGTGGTCTCTTTTCTTTTGCCTGTCAAAATTCTAGCAGCGGAATTTTGTAATATTTGGAGTGGTCTAATGGTAACTTGAGGTAGCCCTAATAGCAGAGAGTTACAGTAATCTGTGCTCGCGAATATCATTGCCTGTAAGACTGTGTGAAAATTATTCAGCATTAGCAGGGGTTTCAGTCTTCTAAGGATCATTAGTTTAGCGTAACCTTCTTTTAATTTCTGTGAAATGTGTTGTTTCATGTTAAGCTCAGGGTCAATTATTACCCCTAGATTCCGTACTTTTATTGCTAACTCTACAGTTTCATTATTTTTGATTGCGATTGTAGTTTGTGTAGGGTGTATATTTTTTCATTCTAGGTGTAAGAATTCAGTTTTATCAATGTTTTATTACCAGTTCCATTTGGTTTAGGAGGTGCTTGATTATTTCAAGATACATAATGGCCAGTTCATTGTTTCTTCAATTGTGTTTACGATGGGTAACAGTAGCTGTATGTCATCTGCGTATATGTAGTGTATTATTCCAAGTCCTGCGAGTAGGTGACATACTGGGAGGAGGTAAATGTTAAAGAGTGTTGTAGACAGGGCTGATCCCTGTGGGACTCCTGTTTGTAGTTTAACTTTGTCTGATAGTGTGTTTTTGATTTCTACTTGGAAAAATCTATTGTTTAAGTATGATTCAAACCAGTTTATTGTTTTGTTATTGAGTCCTATTTCTTTTAGTCTATTGATTAGTATTTTGTGATTTACAGTGTCAAATGCTGCAGAGAGATCCAATAGAATCAGAATGTAATGTGTTCCTGTATCAAAGCCTCTTAAGATATTGTCTGATAAAGCTAATAATAATGCCTCAGTACTGTAGTGTTTGCGGAAACCATGTTGTGCAGGATATAATATGTTATTACTTTCTAAGTGGTTTGATAGTTGTTTTTGAACTGTTTTTTCAATTAGTTTGGCTATTGGGGTAAGTTGGAAACTGGTCTACAGTTGCTCAGATTTAGGGGGTCAAGGTTCTTTTTCTTAATGATTGGTTTGATTATGGCTCCTGTCAGGATATCTGACATTGATCCTTCATCTAGGGAAAGGTTGATGATCTTAGCTAATATTGAAGCAACTGTGTTGGCTAGTTTTTTAAATTCCATTATGGGTATGGTGTCAATTGAGTGAGGAGCAGGGTTCAATTTTTTTTTTATCATGTTCTCGACTTCAGAATGTGATATCTCTTCAAACTCTAACTATATGTTGACGTCCCTATATTAACAGATCTGAGGAAAGGAATTGGAGGGGGCCCAAATCTACAGATACCGAAATATTTTTGTTAAATTTAGGAAGGGATTAGGGGTGCATGGTATGACAGGGCCACATGCTTTTTCTTTTGTTGTTGTTTTTTGACAGCACTACTTTACTGGATATCTTCTGAAGATATCTGGTTACAATTCAAGTTATCCAACCACACAAGGCCGGATAACTTTAGACCTGAGAAGAATTTCATCACTAATATGCATTACTTTGCATTTTTTAGCATTAAATCTTAGCTGCCAGACCCTAGACCATTCCTTGAGTTTCGCTAAATCCCTCTTCGTGTTCTTCACACTTTACTGGCTGTCTATCCTGTTGCAGAGTTTGGTATAATCAGCAAAGAGACAAACCTTTCCCGACAATCCTTCCACTATATCGCTCACGAAAATCTTTAAAAGAACCAGTCCAAGTCTAAGGCACACCACTAGTACCATCCCCCTCCCTCAGAGTAAATGCCATTTGCCACTACCCTTTGTCACCTCCGACTCAGCCAGTTTCTAACCCATTCAGTCACTTTAGATTCCATACCAAGGGCACACAATTTATTTATAAGTCTCCTATGCAGAACCATGCCAAGCACACTACACATCTAGCGCTCTCCCTTGATCCAACTCTCTGGTCACTCAATCAAAGAAACTGATCAGATCAACTGACAAGATCTACCACTTGTAAAACCAAGCTGCCTTAGATCTTGCAATCCATTGGATTCCAAAAAGTGCACTATCCTCTGTTTTAGCAGAGATTATATTAGTTTGCTCACCCCGGAGGTCAGAAAAACTGGCCTGTAGTTCCCAGCCTCCTCCTTACTTCCTCTTTTTTCAATAGGAATCACATCCACCCGTCTCCAATCCTCCAGAATGCTCTCTACTCTAAAGAAGCATTGAAAAGATCAGCCAGCAGAACAGACAGAGCTTTTCTAATCTCCCTTAGTACCCTTGGATGTATCTCACCCAGCCTAATCGTCGTATCTACTTTAGTTAGCTCCTCACAAATACACTCTACTGAAAATATATTCAAATTTACCTCGTTTCCAATCATTTATATTTGTTTTATGTAGTCCTGTTCTTGGCCCTTCTACAGTGAACACTGAACAGAAATATCTGTTAAGCAATTTTGCTTTTTCCTCATCAATTTATATTCTTCCTCACCTGTCTCACACTGCCACTTTTGTACTTCTATCATCAACATATAAAAAAAAAAAAAAGTCTTGTCCCCACCATTTTACCATATTTACTATTTTTAAATCCATTTGAATTTTTGTGTTTCTACTTTCCAGCTCTCTTAGCTTTTCCAGATATTGTCTACCTTCCTCTTTTTGCGCTTTTGTAGTTTATGAACACTAACCTTTTCACCCTTACCTTTTCAGCTACTTCTTTAAAAAACCGTAGCAGCCTTTTTTTCCTCTTTCCTTTAATGTTCTAACAAAAAGGTTAGTTGATGGTGCAGCTTGACTTGATGCAATAGAGGAATGCCTCAGATGACTTTTCCCTGTTTTACATATTAGTTTGCAAGAACTTTTATGACTCATGTAATACTGAATGCATCATCATACTCAGCAGGGCAGTTTTATATGAACAAATTAAAGTGCATGCATATACTTTCCTGCAAATGTACTGCAAAAAAGAAACTTAAGAAGGACTAGGAATAGCCTAGTGGTTAGAGCAGTGGGCTATGAACCAGGAGACCAGGGTTCGAGTCCTGCTGTCGCTCCTTGTGACTTTGGGCAAGTCACTTTACCCTCCATTGCTTCAGGTACAAAACTTCGATTGTAAGCCCTCTGGGGATAGAGAAATACCTACAGTACCTGAATGCAAACCAATGTGATATCTCAGATCGAATGTTGGTATATAAAAATAATAAATATAAAATAAAAAAGTAGGCAACTAAGGCTAGAATTTCAGCAGTCTAAGTACAAAAATGTGGCCATGGAGTTGTAAGACACCTTGAAGCTCAACTTCGGTAGTCTAGTTGCACTTAGATATTCAGGAGGATGAATCGCAGGGAATTTAAAAAATGACAACTGAAGCGTGCAACTTTTACAGGGACGCAGAATATGTCAAGTGTGCTTTTGCAATAATGCACAGGATACAGAGTACAGCCTTCGTTTAACCTCTCTGCACTTTTCAAGACTGATTTGATTTTTTTGGGGAGGGGGGAGTATGAGATACCATAACTGTATCAAATATCTCGCATACACTGTATAAACAAATGTCCTCTGACGTATGAAACCGCTCGCAAAAAAAAAGGAAAACTATCTGCAGCAGAGCTGTGTGCAAACCGACTCCCAATTTGATCTTTCCACAGGCCTACACTCGGCTTTCATTCCGCCCCCATCTCAGATCCCCTGATAACGCAGCAGCCCCTGATCCCCCCGATTCCTCCTACCCTCCCATGATTTCCCCTGCCAGACTCCATTCCCATAATCCCCCGCCCTACCTGATCCTGAACAAATGCCGCCAAACCTTGCCCCGGCCCTGGCACACCTCTCGCAGGCGGCGGCAGCTACACGACGCGCTGCCCACGTCGGTGTGCACCAGTCCACCGGAACACAGAATGAGCTCCAGCAGCTCCCCGGGGAGCTCAGTGAGCCCAAGGCCCTCCGGGGCTGTCCAGTCCTCGGCCGGAGAGTAGCTAATACTATCCACAGGCGCCGCCACCGCCATCTTCGCCTGTTTACCTGCTTGACGTCAACAGGCCCCGCCCAGAACCCTGCGTCATCACCGCCGCCGCGCCTCAGGGAATGTGTTTAAAGGCGTGAAAGAGGAACTAAGGGATCCTGTCACAAGTGCGCTGTCAGGACTGCGGAAAGGGAGCACTGGGAAGCGCGGGATCCTGAAACCATGCAGAAATGAAAATCCTGTTCATGCACTCTAACCTGCCAGGAAAGCTATTAAGGGCCTGTCTCTTTTGCATTTTTTCCAATATGCGAATTGCGCAGAAATGAGGGGTTTGAAAACACTTTTGTTAAAGTTTTCTCCGCCTTTGGGTTTCCATCCAGCTTCAATCGGATCCAGCGCTGTTGGGTGACACTCAGAATTCTCAGGAGACCCAGTGCAGGGAGGGACAATTTGGAATAGTTTTAGTTTTTGCGCGTATGTCGAATGCATATTGGTAGCTGTAGTTCCTGCCTCTACCATTTCAAAACAGTATTGCATATAGCTGGGAACCGTCTGGATTTCAGAGGGTGACTTCAGGATTTTATTCAAAATTCTTGGGCTCCGGAAAATAGCTGAAATCTCTGAGGGCCTGGATTCCACTCAGTATTGCCCGAGTGTTGGAATTTGCCTTTTGCCACCCGTAGGTGACGCCAAGACATTTGGCACCTTTGGCCAAATTAAAAAAAAAAAAAAGTGCGCCTTCCTCCTATTCTCAACATAAGCTTGGAGACTCTCAATTTTTTGAGTTAAAAATATAAACACATTTATTTATTTATTTATTTATAATCTATAGAGATGTGAATCGTGTCCTCGATTGTCTTAACGATCGATTTCGGCTGGGAGGGGGAGGGAATCGTATTGTTGCCGTTTGGGTGTTTAAAGTATCGTGAAAATCGTGAGCCGGCACACTAAAACCCCCTAAAACCCACCCCCGACCCTTTAAATTAAATCCCCCACCCTCCCGAACCCCCCCCCCAATGCCTTAAATTACCTGGGGGTCCAGCGGCGGTCCGGAACGGCAGCGGTCCGGAACGGCCTCCTGCAATTGAATCGTGTTGTCTTCAGCCGGCGCCATTTTTCAAAATGGCGGCGGCCATAGACCAACACGATTCGACTGCAGGAGGTCGTTCCGGACCCCCGCTGGACTTTTGGCAAGTCTTGTGGGGGTCAGGAGGCCCCCCCAAGCTGGCCAAAAGTCCCTGGGGGTCCAGCGGGGGTCCGGAAAACGATCTCCTGCCGTGAATCGTTTTCCGTACGGAAAATGGCGCCGGCAGGAGATCGACTGCAGGAGGTCGTTCAGCGGGGGTCCGGACCGGCATTTGGGGGGGGGGTTCGGGAGGGTGGTTCGGGAGGGTGGGGGATTTAATTTAAAGGGTCGGGGATGGGTTTTAGGGGGTTTTAGTGTGCCGGTTTTCCTGCCCTCCCCCTTCCCCCGATTTACGATTTTTTGACGATAAATCGGGGGAATTGGTATTGTATCGTGGCCCTAACGATTTTTGACGATTTAAAATATATCGGATGATATTTTAAATCGTCAAAAAATGATTCACATCCCTAATAATCTAAGAAGACATAAATATGACTCTGATCCCAAAAGTCTGACTCATGTCTGTAAGAATATGACTCTAAATGTCTACCCAACTGATTATTTATCCATTCATTCATTCAATTTGATATACCGCTTATTATAAAAAAAATCTCTAAGTGGTGCACAATAATTTTAAAATCTACAACCAACCCCTAATATATTCCAATTCAAAAATGAACTTTTTCATTTAAGCAGTAGGGGTTGAAAAAGTTATGTACCTTTAAACCACTATGCCCTGCCTTTTTTTTCTTCTATTAAATTATATGATTTTTTTTTATATTAAACTAACTAGGGTCTAGATTTCATTGACAAAAACTTCCTCGGTTACTAGCTGCATTGTGATGCACTACAAAACTCTGTGAAAAACACACTCAGAACCTTTCATAGGTAAGTTCACAGAAACAACCTTACTTATGAAAAGGCAGCACTACAAATATTACTACAGGCCCTAGAAACACCAATACACCTATACTGGAAAGAGAACAAGTTATAGATCACTACACAGTCATTATAAGCTTGCGTAATCCCTCGCTGCAATCATAAAAGCATAAGAAGTTGCCATACTGGCTCAGACCGATGGTCCATCAAGCCCAATAACCAGTTTCCAACAGTGGCCAATCCAGGATACAAGTACCTGGCAGATATCAAAACAGTGAATAAATCCCATACTATTGCCAGTGATAAGCAGTGGCTATTCCTTAAGTCAATTTGATTAATTGCAGTTTATGGACTTCTCCTCCCGGAACTTGTCCAAATCTTTTTTAAACCCAGCTTCACCAACTGCCTTAACCACATACTCTCAAAATGAATTACAGACTTTAATTTTGTGTTGAGTGAAAAATAATTTTCGCTGATTTGTTTTAAATGTGCTACTTGCTAACTTCATGAAGTGCTTCCAGTATTATCTGAAACAGTAAATAATGAATTCACATTTACCTGTTCTAGTCCATTCATGATTGTATAGACCTCTATCATATCCTATCTCAGCTATTTCTTCTCCAAGCTGAACACCCCTAACCTCTTTAGTCTTTCTTCATAGGGAAGCTATTTCATCCCTTTTATCAATTTGGTCGCCCTTCTCCGAATCTTTTCCAGTGCAACTAAATCTTTTTTGAGATATGTCGACCAGAAATGCACACAGTACTCAAGGTGCAGTCTCACCATAGAGCAATACAGAGGCATTATGACATTCCCCATTTTTATTGACCATTCCTTTCCTAATAATTCATAGCATTCTGTTTGGTTTTATGACTTAGATCTTTTTCCTGGGTGGTAACTCTTAACATGGAACCTAACATCATGTAGCTACAGCATGGGTTATTTTTTCCTATGTGCATCACTTTGCATTTGTCCACATTAAATTTCATCTGCCGGATGGATGTCCAGTGTTCTAGACTCGCATGGTCTTCCTGCTATTTATTGCAATCTGCTTGTGATTTAACAACTTTGAATAATTTTGTGTTATCTGCAAATGCGATCACTTCACTCATCATTCTCCTTTCCAGATCATTTATAAATATATTAAAAAGCACTGTCCAAGTACATATCCCTGAGGTACTCCACTGTTTACCTTTCTCCACTAAGGAAACTGACCATTTAATCCTACTCTCTGTTTCCTATCGTTTTACCAGTTCGCAATCCACAAAAAGGCATTGCCTCTGTAAATGGGGTAAATAAAAATAAAATAAATACCTGACCAATTGTTGCTGGGGCCACGGCTGGCTGGGGAGGTTGGGCAGCCAAAGAGAGCCCAGAAGTACTGCAATGATTGTTTTTTTTAATAGATAAATGCAGCTCAGAGCGGCTGGTGTCACACTGCAGCAGCAGCACTAGGAATGCTATCTCTGCCAGCTTAAGCCAGCACACAGTGTTAGGGCTGTAATTAAAGCCCCGGCATGATTACAGTGTAGGCCAAGAGGTCCTTACAGCGAGATGCTGCCTACACAGTGACTGTAGGAAAATTAAAATTAAAAAAGTTAATAAAAACCTGTCATAAACTGGGGTTTGGTGGTGGTGGTGACCAGGTGAGATCATATAAATATGGATTTAATCTATGGTTTTGGGAAAAATATTTTTGTATATATATAATTAGCTGTAAAAATGTTAAAATAGCTAATTTTGGCATGAAAAGACACAGGACTACTGTTACATTTATTTAGAAGCTAACTTGAAAATTTGCAGTGATTTTGAGCTGTGTGAGTGGAGTTTTCTTATTGGTTTCATTTACCAATAGTAAGGCTAGCCCACCCCAGGGTCTATGCAAGGCAGCTGGGTGATTAGGTCTGTGTAATAACACCAAGTTGAAGCAAAGCGCATGAAGATTTGAGAAGTTATTTGCCTTAAAATAATGTTTTGAACATACTTAAAATTTTTTTGAAAGCTGTGTTCCTTAGTCAAGATGTTTTTAAAAGGTTTCTTGGTGGATTAGAAGAGGATTTTTCAGAAGAGACTGCAGAGAAAAGCAGACGCTACAAGGAGAGCCCTGCAGACAGAAAGATAGCTGTGTGCCTGGAGGCTACAAGGAGAGCTGCTGTGTTAGAAATTGCAGGGAATGCACATGGAAACTACAGAGAAAGCTGTATGTTAGAAGCTGCAATCAAGCAGAGCTGTTTGTGACAGTGTGTGAAAGTGTGCTTATTGTAATTCGGATCCTTTTCTGAGGTAAGAAATCATTTAAAATTGAGGATAACTTCCTATAGCTGGTCTGTGGTATTTTTACCAGCTTTGATAGATAAGTAATTGTGAGAAAGTGGATGATTGATGGTCTGATTCTGAGCTGATTTAATTGACATACACACTAACTCAGAAAGAAAACATTTTATTAAGTCCTATAGACTTCAGATTGTGTACGCTCCACTTGTAGATAAAGGTGCTACAGTGTTAAATCACAGGACCTGTAAATAAAAGGTACCTCTGTGTTGTTTCCTTAGAGGAAAACAAATCTTTGAAATAATTTGGAATATAGAAGTCCTACAACTTGTTCCTGTCTTTATTGGTAAATAAGTATGGAATATAAGAGAGTGCGATTGAATATTTTCTTTACTTTGTGAGTCCTCTCAAAGCAAGCATCCTTAAAAAAGGGTTGAAATAATTATTTTTTGATTTCTAATAGCAAGAACTCCAGTGTCATTTATACACACACCTGCTAGCAACATTATAGACTGCAGAAGATTGGTGGTGTGAGGCAGTCAGTCTTTATTATTGATTTGGTTTGAGATAGTGTAGTAGGTGAACCTCTGTATCCTGAGAGTTCGTGGTGAAGATCAGGTCCAGTCTCCGCCATCAAGCAGCGAGAGCTATTCTTCGATCACAAGCCACCAAAGCTTTACATCATCCCAGTGTTCTCAAGCACTGCTCTCAAAAATTATTACCTAGCAATCAAAGATAAGTGCGCACCAACGAACTGTGACACAATTTTGGTAAATTGCACTAGTGCAACACACTTGAACATACAAGAGGTCAAAGTCATTGAGTTAAATCAGGTTAAAGGGAAAAAAAGTTGTTAATACGTACCTGGCGAATTCCAGAATTTCCTAAAGAACTTGTAATAACAAGTTAACACACAGACAGTTGAAATTCAACATTTATTCTCATTAAGAAGTAATCTTTGTACAGGAACCAGTTTCTCTTCCAAACTGTGTTAAGAATTAGAGTGAGAGTCACATATGAAAAATTGGGGGTTTTTTTGTACACCAGAAGTAAATTATTTCTCATTGAAATTATTGAAAGGTTTGTTTGTTCAATAATTACACTTGTTTCTAGAGGTGAAGAATCTATAAAATTATCCATTTGCCAGCAAAATGAAATCCTTTAATTTAATTATAAAGGTGCCTCTGAAATCATTTTTCTATTTTGATATATTTTCTGATGCAGATGAACTCGGCGTGCAGACTATCTCTACATCATCTTTAAAAGCGGAAATCCCGATAGCCTTACCATCTGGCTACACATGTGACAGTGCCTGAGATAGTTTGGTGTCCAAGGTGTTTACATCTCTTATCCTGTGATTTTTTAAAATTTTCTTAGGAGTCTCTCTTTGGGAAATTTGTCAAACGACTTCTGAAAATCCAAATACACTACATCTACTGGCTCATCTTTATCAACCTGTTTATTAACCCCTTCAAAAAAAGAGGAGTGGGTAGGAGTAGAAGAAGAGAGAGGAGAAAAATGTGATAAGACTATATATGCAAATTAAAACAACATTCGGATATTACCAAACTAGCCAGGTTGAATTTGGTATGGGCCCAAGAGAAACAAGCAAGTTTTTATGACAAAGGGGCACATCGAGGGAGTACAAAACAGGGGACGAAGTGTTATTATTACTTCCCACCTCACATTATACATTGGAGGCTAAGTAGAAAGGCCCATTCAAGGTGATGAGATGGCTGGGCCTCGTGGATTATGAAATCCAGAAAGAGGGGTCTAGAAAGAAGCAGGTTTATCATGTCAACTTATTAAAGCCATGGCTAGCCTGAAAGACCTTAATGATTGTAGAACCAAGTGGGGAGAAGCAGCTAGGACCACAAGTGAGCGAGGCTTTAGCTAGTGAGACTGTGAAAGTAGGTTCCGATCTCTCCCCCTCTCAGAGGACACAGTGAAGCAATTTTTAGACTGGTTGCTGGAGGTTTTTGGTATACAACCTGGCCAGACTAACTTGATAGAACATTGCGGTTAATGCAGTATCTAAATTTGATGCCTACCCAATGCCACAAGTAGATGAATTGTTGGACCGTTTTAAGGCAGGCACAATTTCTCTTCTCCAAGCTGAACAGCCCTAACCTCTTTAGCCTTTCCTCATAGGGGAGCTGTTCCATCCACTTTATCATTTCAGTCGCCCTTCTCTGTACCTTTTCCAGTGCAACTATCTTTTTTGAGATGCAGAGACCAAAACTGCACACAGTACTCTAGGTGTGGTCTCACCATGGAACAATAAAGAGACTATGACATTCTCCATTTTAGTCACTATTTCTTTCCTAATAATTCCTAATATTCTGTTTGCTTTTTTGATTGCCACCACACTCTGAGCCAATGATTTCAATGTATTGTTCACTATGAGGCCTAGATCTCTTTCCTGGGTGGTAACTCCTAACATGGACCCTAACATCATGTAACTACTGCGTGGGTTACTTTTCCCTTATGTACATCATCACTTTGCACTTGTCCACATTAACTGTCATCTGCCATTTAGAGCCCGGTCATCTAGTCTTGCAAGTTCCTTCTGCATTTTATCACAATCCGCTTGTGATTTAACATCTCTGAATAATTTTGTGCCATCTGCAAATTTGACCACTTCACTCATTGTTCTCCTTTCCAGATCATTTATAAATATATTAAAAAGTACCAGTCCCAGTCCACATCCCTGAGGTACTCCACTGTTTACCTTTCTCCACTAAGAAAACTAACCATTTCATTCTACTCTCTCTTTCCTAGCTTTTAACCAGTTTGCAATCCACAACATGACATTGTATCCTATCCCTAGGAGTCTCATGTGGCCAAGCCGCACATTTTAATTTCAGATGGCATCGGGCAAGTGTACAGAAAAAGAAGAAAAAACTGCTTTTCTGTATACCCTCCTACTTAATATCATAGCGATATTAAGTCAGAGGCCCCCCCCCCCCCCCAAAAACAAAACAAAAACTTAAAAAAAAAAAAATCTGGCTGCGGCCCTCGGGTTGGAAAATGGACGCTCAACTTTGCTAGCATCCATTTCCCGAACCCGTGGCTGTCAGCAGGTTCGACAACCGATGCCGGTAAAATTAAGCATCAGCTGTCAGACCCACTGACAGCTGCCGCTTCGGTGGGCCCTAATTTAGATAAAGAATCGCACGCCCAGGAGAGGTGCCTGGGTGCGTATCGGGAGAGCGGGCGCTCGCCTTGGAGCGCCAGCTCTCCCGCGGACTTTATTGAATCGGCCTGATGTAAGTACGAACAGGAATGGTGCTAACATTTTTGCTGCCCTGTGAGAAAAAGTGCTGTGCTCCCCCCCCCAATTCTGGTTTATTTAACATTAAATTTTTGTCTTCCCCAATAACCAACACACTGTCAGTCTCACACTCTGTCCTAGACCCTCTGTCGCTGCCATTAAAAAGCCTTACTCCTCTGACAATCCAAACAGTCAAAATCGGCACACTCCCATGAACCCATTTTACTTCTCCTACAGGTCCAAAAATGTTTAGTTGTGAAGGAATGATCCCCAGGTGCTCCTGCCCCACCTACTGGTACATAAAATTGGTGCCGGCTGGGCCCTGTATCTGGCAGCAGTTTGTGGTACAGAAAAACATGCACTGCTGTGGTGCCAACTAGATAGAAAACCCTGCAAAAGAAGACACTTGGAACCCATATAGTATTAGGCCTATTGTAATACCTGTTAGATGTGAGTTTGATCGTTGGACAACCTTGAGTAAATTGAATGACAGCAATGTAGTAAAATTCCCATAACACACAATACTACTAACTGCAAGCACTCAAACAGGAGCAACCCTATCTATGAAATACCTCCTATTAGGAAAGCAGAACAAACCAGTCTGCTCTAAATTCCTACATAGAAACTACACCCTAGCAGAATATCTCACTTCACTTACACATGACGAACATAGCAGACCCTCACCAAATACAGAATAAAGAGACCATAAAGTATACATAAAGATGTGTAGATAAAAACTGAACTGGAAATTGCAACAAGCAAGACTCTAGGCAATGAAGCAATGGAAAAATGACATGAAACATCGTCAGTCCTCTTAAGTCAATTAAATCAAGAAATATAAGGCGATTATAATAAACCATGCTAAAATAAAATCACCCTGAGCTTGTGGTGAACTGGTGGAGGTGGCATACATTTTTTTTTTTTTACATCCCCACCCCGCAAAGCAGGTTCCCATTGACACACACACATATCTCCATGCTTATAGAAACATAGAAATGACGGCAGAAGAAGACCAAACGGCCCATCCAGTCTGCCCAGCAAGCTTCACATTTTTTTCTCATACTTATCTGTTTCTCTTAGCTCTTTGGTTCTATTTCCCTTCCACCCCCACCATTAATGTAGAGTGCAGTGATGGAGCTGCAACCAAGTGAAATATCAAGCTTGATTAGTTATGGGTAGTAGGGGAAGTAACCGCCGCAATAAGCAAGCTACACCCATGTTTATTTGTTTTACCCAGACTGTGTTATTCAGCCCTTATTGGTTGTTTTTCTTCTCCCCTGCCGTTGAAGCAGGGAGCTATGCTGGATATGCGTGTAGTATCAGTTTTTCTTCTCCCCTGCCGTTGAAGCAGAGAGCTATGCTGGATATGCGTGAAGTATCAGTTTTTCTTCTCCCCTGCGGTTGAAGCATCACCCCTAGACAAGTTCTCATTCAGACACACGCACACCCATCCCCTCCAGACTCCCATTCTCACACACACACACCCCTACCCCTATCCCAGGCAGGCTTCCATTCACTCACACTCACCCACCCATTCCACCTAGGCAGGTTTCCATTCCCACACACACACACACACCCATCCCCAACCCAGGCAGGCATCCATTCTCTCTCTCTCTCTCACACACACACCCATCCCTCCCCAGATAGGAATGTTTGTTCGAATGGGAATCTATCACCCCACCAGACAGACTCCCATTCACACATTCATCCCCCCCCCCCCCCCCCAGGCAAGCTTCCATTCACGCACACACATACACACACACATCCCCCCATCTCCCATTAACACATACAAGCAACCTCTACACCGGCAGAGTCCAAGGGTCTCTTAATTCCTCTTCTTCTGCTGCTGCTGCTGCTGCTGTCACCATCACCCATGCCTTACTCCTTGGGAAAGGTTAAGATTGCTTGCACTGCTGCTTGTCTCAGGATGCACGAGATAAGTATACAGAAAGTGCTAGCACTGGGAGGGTTTACTGCAGGGCTAGTCAGCTGGCAGACAAGGAGCCACAAAATGAGCTCCTTCTTCTTCAGCCAGTATGTGGAACTCTCTCTTCTGCTGCCGGTGGGATGGAGTCCACCGGGGGCTGCATGGGCTTCTCCCTGCTCCTGGAGGGCCCCATCTGCCAGCCTCCCGGCCGTGCTGCTCTGTGCAATTGCACGGTTTGCACACCCAGTAGCACTGGGCCTACATATGAGCTTCATATAGTCAAACTGAACGTTTGCTTTTTACTGAACAGAAACAGAAAAATTACTTGAAATTCTCTGTTGAATCTGAACTGGAACAGAGCCGTAAAAACATTTCAGGTTGAGAATAAGAGTTTGATTGAAAAACCCCCAAAACAAAACAAAACCTGATGTAGTATATCAACTGGCTCCAGAACCAGAATCAGTATATGACACCAACATCTGGGAGGATTTATGTTTCGGGTTTGGAAGTACAAATAAAGTAACAATTTCCAATTTATTACTACGTACTTAGAATTCATGTTTTGTTTCATGCACATTTCAGAGTACTTAAGGAACAGGTATAGACCAATTGGCTTACTCCGCTCCACATTGCAAAAGATCATTACAATATAGCTTATATTACAATTTTCTCATGTGAACTGACACTGAACAGGTTGGTTCATGTGTGCCAAAGCGGCTTAACTTCAGTTGCAGCCGACTATGAACTGGAATTGAACCAAAATTCCCATTGGACTGTGAAAACTGCCTCCTTAGCCCAGGCTGGCCTTGGATCTGACCCCAGGTCTTCTGTATGGCAGTGCACAGCAAAGCCACTAAGCCGGCCTGAAAAACCCTTTTGTGAATTACAGTTCCAGACGATGTTTAATTCTAGAATTTTTCCAATAATGTTCTATTCGGTGTATAACAAGGGTATTTTAGCAGCTGCTAAGCAAATAAAATATGACCTTATATTTTCAGAAAAAATCATTACACATTTGTCATCCAAAGATCACTTTTTTTTTTATAGAGAGCATCTTTTTATCAGTAGCAGGACACTTTAATTACATAGCGTGCATGCCTTATGCTCACATTTTGGTTACAAACGCTGCATATGTCGCGCACATGCTGCATGAAAGAAGAGAAACAGAAAACCTAAAAAAAAAGAAAAATACCCCTCCAAGATATAAGCCTCCACTGTGGTACAGTCCATCTGACAGGTCTGCTTCTCAGGCTGCCTGTGTGGCTTCCGTGAGGGAGGGAGGGGCATGTTGTACATTGCACTGTTGTACTGATTGAAGTTCAGCAAGCATTAGGTGAATTCCAAACAGAGATGTGTCCTGCTCTCCCTACTGCGAAGGGTGTCAGTGACTTGTCCAGTCTGTGCTAGGATGGCAGGAGAGAAAAAGGTCTGAGGCTGTACATAGACCTTTCATCAACATTTTCAGCAGAGGTAATTCCGATATTTGAGAGGCAGATACCATTCAGGTTTATGGATATGAAACATGTGGTTAATGGCCTTCCCATAAGCATGCCATTCTTATGAGGATGAGTATGTGTGTGAGCTATGTATGCAGCAAAGCTGAGCCTCAGGCCCTTGCCCCACACTCGACGGATGTTTCAAGATTTGGGAATATATTGATGAAACAATTGCAGAGGGAAGTGAGGGATGGAAATGTGGGTGACTAGGTCATGTCCAGATTAAGGTTAAGGGTAAAATAATAGAGGACCATGCAATTGTAACCTGCACTGGCAGACCGAGGCTCAGGCTGGCGCCATTTTCTGATAAGGAAAAAAAATTGATAATGGGACCAACTTTAGTGTCCAGGTGCTATTTATAATTTAACACCGGGGATGCATCAGTGACTGGGGAAGAAAATAGAGTGAAAGCCCAGGAGGAATTTGTGACTGGTTTTTTGTTTTTTTTTTGTAGTGGGGGTAACCAGACATTTGATTTCTTTTTCATTTCAAATAAATAAAATGAAAGAACCAAAAAAGATCAAAAAAGAAAAAACCTTGTCTGGAACCCCAAAAGAAGATGTGAGACTCCTAATGGTAAACTTTTTTTCACTGTTCAGTTTCTCTGCAGTGTCTTTATTTTGTCTCTGTTCTGAGGGGTCACCTAGCACTGGATTACAGAATGACTTGAGGACAGACTGAACATGTTTATGTTCAGCCATAGGGATGGTAAATTGCTCAGTTTATCCTTGGTAACTTGGAATCATCTGATAACCCTAGACCGTTGCATAAACAAATTACCTCTCCCTTCCTCTCTTCAAAACAGTTGTGAAGTGAAATCATGATGAAAAATTGTTATGATATCCTCCTTAAACTTGGTTGCATGTAAATTGGTAGTACACTGTAGCGATTATAAAGTGTTTTGGGATTGGGACACTACATAAACCAGTATTATTGGATAAGATACCTCTGGACTTCTGCAACTTACATTTAAGCCCAGTATTTTATTTAAAAGGATTAATTATGAGCTTGAAGGTGTTGAGAAACTTAATCTGCCACCATCCATGCCACACTGCCAGCCTTTCAGAATTATTAAGGATATTATGAGTAGGCAGATTTGAACAGTTTCACTGTCACTGAAATATACTGAAGTCCAGGCTCTGTCCTAAATTTTCTTGGACGTTTCTTTATATAACCACTTTGATGACACTATGAAAGGGTAATCAATCAAACTGAATAAATATTAAAATAATTATGGGGTCTGTTTCCAAATATAATGGTATTATACCTTCTTTAATTACGGAATTGCTGTCTACAATATCCTGTTGTAAAGGTGTAGTGAAGATCTCTCTTTTTGTCTTCAGAGAACCATTTTCTAGTCATTTTAATTCCCATCTGATTCATATTCAAACATAGCTTTAATATATTTTATTTGGAGGGGAGAGGAGGCAGTTGAGAAATAATAAGCAGGTCAACTTTCAGCCTTATTTACAATCCCACCTATAGCACAGCTGTCTCAAAGAGAGTTGTGCATTTGAGTACCTCAGTACAGCAAATCCTGGAACAGATCTTTAAACCTCTGGATCCTGTTCTAGAAACTCAACGGTTGCTCCATGTGTTGTGTGGCAGTAACCATAAGCCCTTTTGCTCTCTAAGGCTATAAAATGCATAGGACATAAAGATATCCAACTTGGAGCTAATCACAAAATCAAGCTTGCACTGTGCCACTTAGCCAAGTAGTGTCCCATTCAGAAGTAGAATAGTGGCAAGCGTGCAATATCGCTGGAAGGACAAAAGCAGAGCGAGTGGGAATGTTTTAGAAGGAGGAGGAAGCTGGGGGACTTGTGGAGGCATGGAAGAAGGATGGATGACAACCCATTAGCAAAATAATACATACTGGGTGTGTGGAGGCAGTGCAGTATACAGTGGGAAAACAATGGTATCTTCCAGTTGGGAACAGTGCTCCAGAAAAGGTCTTGAAGGAAACTGGCAATTTTCTTCAGTCATTTTGCTTGATTAATAAACATAAGAAAAATCAATACACCATTCCTAGCCCAATAAAAAAATACCATAATTCAAAACAAATCATGCATCTTTAAATTTTCTGCTTGTTAGAGACACAGATCATTGTTTCATTAGAACCATGGTAGATTGTAAAGCAGCACACATTAGCATTAGTCCCCTCAAAAATGTTAAACCGAATATAGATATGTATATTATATGTATCTTGCCACAGGACAAGGACACAACAGGACAAGAGGCAGAGCAATTCCCTTGGAGTCCCGTAGAAAAGGCTTGGCATTGTCCATGGAAATACAAAACCCGTCTTCTTTCCAGCTTGAAAGGTTGTATGTTGGACTGTGTGATTAGTTTGGCAACCATCGGAGGAGGAGAAGAGATCAAAATATTCCAGTTATGAACAGAAAACCCTGCAGGTAAGGATAGAACAAACTAATGTGAATTACCAAACAATACACATCTCTGTAAGGGAAATATTCTGTTTTAGAGTACAAATAATAGTAAGAGTGTCTACCAAGTCATACCATATACTCTAAACTAACTAAAATGTTAACTTGGAGTTGGAGCAATCCAACTTGCTAAACACAGGCTGTTAATCCCCAGAACGCTGTCTCACTGACTGAATCTGAATGTTTGTGTCACCTGTCTCTTTTGGAAACCTATCATAAATTTGAATAATTTTAACTTATACTGGCAACAATTCCTTTTGGACAGCACTGTTGGCCACTGCCTGCAGTTAGACAGGGAGGCCAATGTACTAAAATAGGAATGGCTTCGCAAAGGTGATTACTCATGGAAAAACTGTAAATAGCGTGCAAAGTCATCTGCACATTATTTCACGCACTATTTGCTATTTTTCCACATGGAATTTTGCATTTGCAAAGCCATTCATAAAGCTATGCACAGTCATTAATGAGTTGAGGAATTATGCAAATCAGGTCATTAGTGATTTTGCAGCAGCAATCTTTCATGTGAAAAAAATTGCAAAAGCAGGTTCTTTTGTTAAACAACTAAACCTCAGGGAAGTGTAGTTAAGTATTTCTGTGATAAAGTACGATTTCACGCAGACTCACAAAAATTAACTATGTGAAACAATTTGAATCTTATTTCAGTGAAACAGTACTGAGAGAAAATCTTTGCAGAGCACTGGCTCCTTTTGGCAAAAAATGTCACCATTCAGTACATCAGACTTTAGGTATGAACTGTCAGCAAATGCTCTATCCAGTGGGGATTACTGCTTATTTTTTCATCCTTGTTACTAGCTAAAACATTGTTTGGAGATAAAAGACTAGTTCATTTGCTCTTCATAGCTGGATGCTTTTAATTTAATAATACAGTTTATGTTTTTCAATTCATTCACTATGGTTTGGTAAACATAAAGAAGCTATTTATGGTGTGTGTATATATCTTAGTCTCGCTTTTCTCCAAGGTTAAGCAGGGTGGCAAGCCTCATACTTGGGTGACATCATCAGATGGAGCATGGCACGGAACCTTGACATCAAGACTTTGACATTAAGAGCTTAAAGCATGCCCCACTGGACATATGTAGCCTTGGTCACTCTCCCGCTCCTAGGCAGGACCCCCTCAGTCTCAAATTTTCTGCGGAGCCTGCAGGTTGTGGTTCAACTCTGTCTCTCAAAACTGCTGTGGTGAAAGTTTCTGAAGCTGCAGGAGCTGTTCTCGCAGGGCCTTGTGGATTGCTTTTCACCTTTTAGTCCTCTATGTAGTTTTTTTTTGTTCAGTTTAAGTTTGTTTATTTTTCTATTGGCTGTGTGGTATACCAGTTCTGGTGCTCCAGGGTTTCTCCATGGTTATTGTCCTGCCTTTGAGTCATTTATTTGCCTTGCTTATTTTTTATCTGATGCCTTGACTGTGGATTAGATTTTGTCCTCTATGTGGCCCGGTTAGGTCTTCATACCCCATGATAGATGGGCGCTTTACCTAAGCCAGACCACAGTGTCTTGGACTGCTCTCTATGAGACTGTGAGCCTGAGAGAACATTGCAGCAAGAGCTCTGAGAAGTGTTTGAGAGATTTAGCCCAACCAATGAGCATTAGCATTGGAGGCATTGACAGGACTGCATCAAGTACCAGTGGTGCATCATCGAGATGGCATCAGGCTCCTTGACCGCAAGCACCAGGAAGGAATAAGATTCATTGGGTCGAGGCATGATGCCAGAAAAGGAAATATTCTGGTGGAAACCATAAATCTCACTGAAGAGTTCCTGTGGGGGTCCGGGAATCACATCAGTCTGCAAGAATCTAGATGACTGATTCACCTCTGGTGCCCAGGAAAACGTGGCCTTCCTTCCTGCCTCCCATTCGGTGCTGGCATTGGCAATATCAAAGAGGAGCTGGACAGCAAGCTCTAGAAGGCCCTGGAGCACAGGAGCAGAACATCAATGCACTGATGCATCTTTCCACTCATTGGCAAGGGAAGCTCCCCCAGCAAGCAGATATTTGTGCTAGGCCCCACGAACAACTGAGGTCTTCTTTGGGACATTGCCTGCTAAATAGGTGAGATCCTGATCCATGTCCCATCATGTCCGTCAGGTTCAGATGGGGTAAGCCTGGAGGGTAGGACTACAGATTTGAAGAATTTTCTGATCAGGAGGGGTCCAGGATTCAAAAGGCAGCAGCTACTGTATCAGTCTGTGATGATCAAAACCACCTTCAAGAAAACCAAGGGGCTTAGGACCACTTTAATACCCTTGGCACTCTTGGCAGGAAGGTGTATCAAGGTGCTATGATCAATGTTTGCATAACCTCCTGATAGCTCTTTAGATGTAGAACATGCAGGATTTGAAGAAAACTGAAGAGATCTGAGAGCAGCTTCTTTAAAGCCCCACAGCCTTCAAAGGTTGCTAGTGGATGACATACTAAAATGTGGAAAATGCATGGTTGGTTCGACCTTTGATATTTTGAATACCATGTAATGGAGAGAATCTCTTAGGGTCAAGGAAATGATGCCTTGGTTTTAAGGCCACTGCACGCCCTCTCTGTGGCCACTCCAGACTCATCTTCCACAGCCAAAGAACTTGCGAGTAGGGTGCAGAATAAGGAGGAAACACTCCTCATTGCTCCCTCGCCTCTGTCAGCACCAGGGTTCTTGCAGCCAAGATCATTGGGCTTTGATTGAATTGGGAGAGCATAGCCCAGATTCCAGTGTTGGTGTCAGATAAATTTTCAGTGGAGGGAGGCTTACTAGGTAATTTTCAAAGGAAAATGTAAATGTAACATACATGTTAAGAGGGGGGCACTTGTAACTTGGGATGAGGTTTGGGGGGCAATTTTACATACATAATCAGAGGTACGAACATCAAAGGTGACATCAGTGAAGATTTTCTGTCATTTGGAGTGATGAAAGGTAAAAGAGGAGTTGATTTGTACAATGTACTCTCTACCTAGCTTGATGCACTCTCTACCTAGCTGCAATCAAGCTAGATAGAGAGCACATTGTACAAATCAACTCTTTTAACTTTCATCACTCCAAATGACAGAAAATCTTCACTGATGTCAACTTTGCTGTTCGTACCTCTGACTGTGTATGTAAAACTTCTCCCCAAAACCTACCCCACCCTACAGAGGTTCTCTCTCTCTCTTTCTCCCTCTCTCTGTCTCTAGTGTTAAGGCCCTAATGTGAAATGATCTAAGCCCCTAACTGTCAGGCCGATACAGTACAGTGCACTCCGATGGAGCGCACTGTTAGCCGGCATTTGGACGCGCGTTTTCGACACGCTAGCTTTACCCCTTATTCAGTAAGGGGTAATAGCGTGTCGAAAACGCGCCTCCAACCCCCCTTGAACCTAATAGTGCCCGCAACGTGCAAATGCATGTTGATGGCCCTATTAGGTATTCCCGCAGGATTCAGTAAGTAAAATTAGTAAAATTAGGATTTCAGAAATTAGCACCTACCCAAAGGTAGGCGCTAATTTCTCTTGGCACCGGGAAAGTGTACAGAAAAGCAGTAAAAACTGTTTTTCTGTACACCCTCCGACTTAATATCATGGCGATATTAAGTAGGAAGTCCCGAAAGTTTAAAAAAGTAAAAAAAAATTTGAAATAGGCCTGCGGCTCACAAACCGGATGCTCAATTTTGCCGGCGTCTGGTTTCCGAACCCGTGGCTGTCAGTGGGCTCGAGAACCGATGCCGGCAAAATTGAGCGTCGGCTGTCAAACCCGCTGACAGCCACCGCTCCTGTCCGAAAAGAGGCGCTAGGGACGCACTAGTGTCCCTAGTGCCTCTTTTTACTGCCGAGCTTAATTTAAATACATTTTTTTACTGTATCGCGCGCACAGGAGAGCGGGCGCTCGCCCGCTCTCCCGCGTTTTTTACTGTATCGGCCCGTTTGTTACTCAGCCATAGTAAAGTTTCAAAAAGGCTAATTTAGGAGCCCAACTCTAAAAGGAGCCTAAACCCTTTGATAATAGGCCCCAACATTAACAGGCTATCCAAAGTCGTTAGCACTGATTACACCATATGGCTGAAAACTACAATGTAAGTTAAAGTATGGGCAAACATTTAAATGAGACAAAGTACCAGCAACCAAATGAAACTATCCTAATTAAAAATATGGATGATGATCTAGTCAAATATTTTTATAATTTTTAAAGAATTTTGATTTCTATCAGGAATTCATATACAATTACAGTTGTGAAACTACACTAGCATACATTCTTAAGCATCATCATATTTGTCTAATGAGAATGGGAGGACCAGTATTCCACGAAGATAAACTAGCACCTGCACAAAAACAATAGAATCTATGCATCATTTGTCTTGTTTCCATGTGAGCTTTATAGCTGAAAAGTGTTAGCAGTAAATTTTAGAGACTGAGATCGTATTCAGTATATCTTGGCTTTCAAGTGAGTTTTCATTCTGGTCATGGTGCGCGCAAAAAACCAGACCCAATTGGAGGCCTTACCTAAGAGAGATTATCAGCAATGGGTATATATCTGTAGAGGAGGCCATATATAAAAATGTTCATTTCAACCTACATATTTCTGTAAAGATGGGAAGTTAGTTTTCTAGCGACCATGAGCCAGATCTAGAACAATGGGCATTAGAAAAGATAAGAAACACATCATAAACATACTCATCAGTGTCTTTTTTGCTTTCCTCAATGAATGCAATGGATTCAGATCTAAGGCGGTTTGTTACTTCATATGTGCGTAGGGTCACACCAAAAATATCTTCATGGTATCTGTTGTCATCCTAAATTGGAGAGGAAAAAGAACGAAAGCCATAGGTGTTAGTAGTATGATATATATTGGTTAGTACATAGTCATGAATTGGGAGACCCCAGAGTGATTTCCTGCATCTACTACTAATTTTTCAGTACAATGAAGTAATTTTCAAAGAAAAATGTAAATGTAACATTATTGTAGCAATTTTCAAAAGCCTATTTACCTGCAGTAAGTGCACTTAATATGGTTAAAACCTATTGACAATTCAATAGCATATATTGTAGCAATTTTAAAAGTGAAAATTGCTACAATATATTCTATTGAATTGTTGTTCTGCCTTCACATTATATTTGAAAATATGTATATATGTTTTCTTGTTATGTTATCACTCTGTATAATCTTATTAATTTTGCACAGCTTGGGTTTTCTACTTGTAGAGATCTCTCTCCTAACTGGTTGTCTTTTGAATGATCCTGAGCTCCTTATTGGATCTTTGCTGTTTTATTTTGTTTCTCTGTCTGCTTTCTCTTGCCTTCTCTCATTGGTCTCTTGCCACTAGGAATGCCTAGGATAGTTTGCTTCCTGTGATTTCCTTCATTTGGAAACACAGGCTAGCAGTTCCTTTTGACTTGTTTCAAGCTCCTCTGAAGCACTGCTTTTCACCATTCACATTCTACAGATTCTATCTCAGCTCAAGTTGCCTCCTTTGGATTACTGAGCTTCCAGACAGAACTGATCACAGCTGCGACAGTCTCTCCTTTCTGTGTGGCTACTCTTGATCCCTTCTCATTCCAAGAGTGTTGAACTGTTCTTCATTCTAATAAATGTTGTTTGGTATTCAAGGACTGAGTTTTCTCTGGTGTTTGAAGTTGGGAACAAGGTTTAACTGACCATCTAGGCACTCAAGCTAACAGGTCTAGAGCTGAGGACAGTACAATTGTCAATAGGTTTTCCCCACATCCCTTCTAGCACAATGGATTTACCCTAGAACAGCTTCTTCTCTATTTTTAAATCTGTATTTAATGTTGTATGCTTTGAACATCCACCTCGGGCTTTTGAAAAGAAAGCTCTTAAATAGGAGTAATAAGTAAATATGTTTGTAGCCTTGAGTAAGTCCATTAGTCTCCCCTGCGATTCGGCGCTCAAGGCGTGACATCACGGCATGTGACTGCCTTGAGCGCCGAATCGCAGGGGTCGCACAGGCGCGCATTCATTCATCCAGGCGGAGGAGCCGGTGGCGAAAGCAGCCGGCTCCTCCGCCTGGATGAATGAATTCATTCACTGCCGGTGGGGGCTGCCTCTCCGGCAGCCCCCACCGGCAGTGAATGAATGAATGCGCGCCTGTGCGGACCCGGCCTAGATTTAACACGCGACCACCCGCCGCCCGTCGGCCGTCTCGAACTAACATCTGAATAATCTCATATTACACCGCAGACACTGGTAATAATTATTCATAAATGCGTTAAGAATATGTTGTCAATCCACATATGTTGAGGATGCACATTGATTTATATGTGGGCAATGCTATGGACTCATGTCTTTAGAAAGGATATGTGAAACCTCTTTTCTTTTGAAAATGAAAAAATTTAAGATAAGACTACTCTTGAAAACCCAAGAAAGCCTTTGTATTACTAATCAATTACCGCTTGTTACCCACACTGGACGATCATTTCAGAAGCTGTAGATTATAAGAATTTTAATATAAATAAATAATAAGAAGAAATGTCTTCAAATAAGAAATTTAGGGCCAACTCGATAGACCATTGCCAGCATTGCTGTACTAAGGATCCATGTTTGAGGCCGGGATATCTGATCCTTGTATTGGTCAGGACTAGGAACACTGTGACAGCAGCAAGCCTGGCAGCTACTTCATGAGGATGCCTACTAGCTGATGATCTGTAAGTCTCAGCCCTGGACTATGTGGGGGAACAGAAGAGGAGAGTGCATAGAATAAAAATACCCTGAAGCTTTTAAGTGATGCCAAACTACACTTAATCAGGATGCTAGAACCAGAAACCCACCATGAAGCAGTAATGAGCTGCTGGAAACAAAACAGAATGGATTAAATATATAAAGATGACATTCAAAGCACTTTCTGTTCTTTCAGAGGCTGGTTATGGCTATTGTCCCCTTTCATTTCCTTTTCCTGCTTGTGATCATATTCTCTTGCCTCTTCCCTAGATATGCCCATGTTCCTCTCACATTCCCTAAAAGCTGGTTGTACAGATGCCTCAGGTACCAACTCTTACCCTCAGTTTGCTGATGAAAAAGCTGGAGTCCTCCACAGTCAGGCCTCCTCGTTGCTTTATGATGTGCTGGATGCTCTTAAGGACATCCCCAGCCATATTGACATCACCGCATACATAAATGTGGCCGCCTTGCTCTTTAAGTGCTTTATAGGTCATCTCTGCCAGCTGCTCACGTAGCACATCCTGCACATATTTCTAAACAAGAGACAGAAAAAGTTATTTAACAGTTTCTGTGTTTTTTTCCTAGATGTGCAGAAGTCTAGTAAGTGTATTGGTTTTGGAGAAAACTGAATTCTTTATAGGTTGAGACACTTTTTCTTTGACCAATATCAGAATAATCCAAAGACACTATAATGTTAAGATTTTGCCTGCTAGAGATGTGCATTGGGTGCCAGATCGTTATCGCTTTCAGGTTCGTGTGGCTGCAGGAAAATCTCGTTTTCCCGCTGATTGGCATTTTTTATTTCATCAAAAATCGTTTTTGGGCTTACTGCATGCTAACGGGGGTTAGCGCACACTAACTCCCATTAGTGTAAAAAACCATTAATTTTTGTTACTTTTTGTTATTTTTGTTAGTGCGTGCTACCTGCCTTGTTTCCTGTCTTGAGGTTGTTTGGCCTATTCTCTCTTGTATTCTGCCTTGGGCCTTCAGGCCTATTTTGTCTGTTTCAAGCCTTGCTGCCTTCGGGTTTTTGTGTTCTTTGTTCAGTGTTTCCCTTGTCTGTCTTGTCTAAGTTCTGCCTTAGTCTGCCTTGTTGGTCTTGTCCTGTCTGTTCCTGTAGCCTGTCCAGTCCTGCCTGTACTGAGTCTTGTCCTTGTCTTGTCTAGTTCCAGGTCCTGCTTAGTATCCAGCCTTGCCTTGTCCTGCCTGCCCAGCCTGCCTGCCAAGCCTTGTCTCCATCTTGCCTCCATCTTGCCTTTCCAAGCCTTGCCTTCTGGACTTGCCATCTGTAGTCGTATTCCTACCTGTGTGGACTCACCACTATGATGTACTGCCACTGCAGAGAACTACTGGCCTCAGAACCCAAGGGCTCAACCTATGGGGAGGGGCTGGCTAGGTGGAAGACCAGCTCTTGTCTTGTCCCAAGTCCTGCCTTGCAGTCCCGTGCTGCTCCCCAGGTGGATTTCCCGCACTCCGGGGCCCATAACATGGAAAACATCACCAGAGAAGAATGGGATCTGTTTGAAAACCTTACTATTGAAGCCAGTCCATGATCACAGACAGGGATGGATTGGGCATGCCCCAGTGAGCCCAACCAGTAATGTGGTTGGTGTTGGCCACTGTAGCCCCCATGCCTGCAAAGCTACTGTGACCAACACTAGGCTATGTAGCAGCATTTTTTTCTTTCAGTGGGAGCCATCTTTGAGGCTCTCCTCCTTGCTACTTCAGGCTTCACACTGCGGCAGCAGCAGTGGAAGCGGCAGCTCAATGGGTCTGCTCCTGCTGCTCCCTTTACTTCTTCCACCATCACTGTGGCAGCAGGAAGTACTCCCATTGCTTCCCCTCATACCTGCTCTACTTTGACTCTCCTCTACCAGTGGGAGGCAGCACACAGACTTCCTGGCGCTGCCTCACCATGGGCTGAACACTATCCACTGCCCTTAGCCTCAGCCCCCCTCATGCTTGAACTTATGGCAAAATATTAATTAAACCCCCCCCCCCCCAGTATCAACCTTCCAGCCTGCCCATACCTAAAGGGACTACCTCTTCGAGCATTAACATAGAATCTACTCAGACCATATTTTTTCAGGGCTCTACCTGAATCTCCCCTGATCACCACAGTAAGTAAAAGATTTTTTTAAAATCTATTCAGAGGCGATAGGAGAGAAGAGAGAGAGAGTGAGAGTGAGTCAGTAAGCACATCTGAGAGCATGTGAGAATGCTTGTGAATCACTGAATATGTTTCTGAGCATGTGTATGTGTGTGTGTATAAGTCAGTGAATATGTGTGAGAGCCCTTGGAAACGATAGAAGTGTACAGGGGGTCCTGTATGCTCATTTGGCCAACCCTTTGGTTTGCCACTAGATAGCCCTAGGTCCCTTATCATCGGGATCAGGAACAGCAGTGGGATTTCCATTCTCTTTCAGTCTCCTCAAAGAACTGGCTGTGATTGCCTATCCCAAGGACATAAGGTGGAGGTAGAGGTACAGAGTGTGTGGTCATTTTGAGTTGGCTCTTGAAGAGTAAGGAGATGTTTTTCCTTTCTCCCTGCTAAGTCTGAGTCCACCAACCCAACTTGGCATTTTTCTTGAGTTTAGAAGAGATTCCTCATCAGCACACTCCTTGTCTGAGAGGGTATGCCTCCTTTTTGAAGAGAGAGATTTTTGTAGAGTTTGTACAGTTTTTTGGATTGGTTTTCTTGTTCTGGGGAATACCCTGTGCTTTGGAGAGAGGCAACCCCCCAATCCTGACAGCAGGGGCTAGAGACCTGTGAGCAACCCCTAGTGGAAACAAAACCAGTGACAGCACTACCCAGCGTGAGAAATTTTGAACTTAAGAGACATTTTGATTTTTCCCCCTTTCTGTTAGTGTGGAGGGTTTTTCCCACCCCTCTGCATAACTTGGAGAAAGGCGATAGAGAACTTTTTTCAAGACTGGAACATCAGACTTCTCTCCCAGAGAAATCACACACAGGTCGATACAGTAAGGTCGAGGTAGAAACAGTGAGGTAGTGTCAGGCGCACCCTTCCTCCCCGCACGCACAGTTCTCTTCACTAACTCCCTGATACTCTCCTCTAATCGCATGCAAATGCATGCCGCGGCTTTAAAGCGGTATGGAAGGGTTATGCCCGCGTAACCCATTTTACTGTATAGGCGCTTAATACAGCGCCTATACAGTAACCTGGGTGCGCTGGTACCTGTCATTTCAAATGACATTTGAAATGACATTTGAAATGACAGGCACCAGGAAGTGTAAAAATCAAAATTTTTAAATACCTGTCGGAGGGCCGCGTGGGTCCAGGCGGCCGGCGGGATCCGGGGGGCCGGTGGTCGTGTGTTAAATCTAGGCCGCGGGCGGGTGGGCGCCTGTTCCGGGCGGCGGGTGGACGCGCGTTAGTTTCAGACGGCCGCGTGGGTCCAGGCGGCCGGCGGCGGCGGGAGCCGGGTGGTCGCGTGTTAAATCTAGGCCGCGGGCGGGTGGGCGCCTGTTCCAGGCGGCGGCGGCGGCAGCAGCGGCGGGGGGACACGCGTTAGTTCGAGACGGCCGGCGGGCGGCGGGTGGTCGCGTGTTAAATCTAGGCCGGGTCCGCACAGGCGCGCATTCATTCAATGCCGGTGGGGGCTGCCGGAGGCAGCCCCCATCGACCCCTGCGATTCGGCGCTCAAGGCGTGACATCACGGCATGTGACTGCCTTGAGCGCCGAATCGCAGGGGTCACACAGGCGCGCATTCATTCATCCAGGCGGAGGAGCCGGTGGCGAAAGCAGCCGGCTCCTCCGCCTGGAGGAATGAATTCATTCACTGCCGGTGGGGGCTGCCTCTCCGGCAGCCCCCACCGGCAGTGAATGAATGAATGCGCGCCTGTGCGGACCCGGCCTAGATTTAACACGCGACCACCCGCCGCCCGCCGGCTGTCTCGAACTAACGCGTGTCCCGCTGCTGCTGCCGCCGCCGCCTGGAACAGGCGCCCACCCGCCCACGGCCTAGATTTAACACGCGACCACCCGGCTCCCGCCGCCGCCGGCCGCCTGGACCCACGCGGCCCTCCGACAGGTATTTAAAATTTTTTATTTTTTCTTCTGACAGGTTTTATGTGTCCCACATCATTACATTTTCTCGATCATCTCTGTATCGCTTTTTTTTTAAATTGTGTTTTATTGTTTTTGAGTATCTTAAGCGGTGTCGATGGATTTGTTACTAGACTCACAGTCCTAACTCCTACTAGGGGGAGGCGGTAAACTAACACGTTACGGCCGAGGCAAAACAGTGCGTTACTAATGAGAGAACCTGAGTGCCCGTTACGGTATCGGAGGGGAATAGCTAATTCCTTCATTATACAGCTAATTCGTTCATTTACATGCCGGGTGCGGGAAGGGTTACGCGTCTGTTTTAAGAAGCGCTACGGACGCGCAAAACTGGAGACTGTATCGCTGGTTTGCCTTACGCGTCCGAATTGTGCGCAGCGAGCTCGTTACAGACTAGAAATCTTCAACTGAACTTTACTGTATCGAGCTGTTAGAGAGGAAGGAGAGAGCGGAATTTGTAACATCAAGATCTGGAGACTTCCAATCGGATCTCTACCCAAAAGGGATCAGGACACAGGCTGTGGGCATTCAGAATGAAATTTGGAATCAGGTAGGATCTTTTTGTGGCATGGGGCTCCTCTTAGGATTCTCCAAATTACTGGGCTGTTTGCACAAATGAAGAGAGAATGGCAAGCTTGCTGGCAAATAATTTACCAGCAAATCAGCCAGATAATCTAGACCAAAATGATTAAGTCTCTATGGAGTGAATTCTCAAAGGACTTATTCACATAAAATAAAAGTAGCATATATAGTAGCAATTTTCAAAAACCCATTTACACCATTAAAACCTTTTGAAAATTCAGCCTAATGGAGTAAATTTTCAAAAGTTACATGCGTAAAAGTAGCAATTTTCAAAAGTCCATGTAAAACCTTTTGAAAATTACCTCCTTAAAGACAGGGCAAAGAACCCTAAACTTAATCCTTCAAGAAATGGGCAGTTAATGTAGCCCCTCCAGAACTGGTGTAATATGTTCACTTCTTTCTGTTCCTGTCAGTAACCTAGCTGCAATGTTCTAGAGAAGCTGAAGATGATGTAACTGGTCCAATGTAATATCCTAGTACAGGAAGTCACAATAATCAGCGACCATAAGGGCGAGGCTGCCTGAGCTGCAGGAGACTCAGGAAAGCCAAGCACACTGCAGAGGCGATCTGGGGTGCCATGGTTAACTGGAGATGTGGTCTTTGGGGTCCAGAGAAAGCATGCTAGCCCAGGGGTTACATTTCTTATTAGTAAATCTGAGTTTTTCTAAGCCATGGAACAGGGTTTCATGTAACAGGAATGAGTCACTTGGAGCTGTCTTACCTTTGGTTTGTCTGGTTCACGGGAGTAGGCTGTATACAGCTCTTTAAAAACGCCATTGTTTTTAGCTAGAATGGTTTCTTCTTTGTAAATGTGGTCAATTTTGGACTCCCGACATCCAAAGACGAGAATCATTGGACATGGTTTCATTCCTAAAGAATAACAGGCATCAGATCAGTAAACAGAGCAAGAGAAAAGCCCCCATCATGACACATGGAGTAAGAATATCTGCACAGCATGGATGATTCTGTGTTTAATATATTTTTTAATCTTTAGAACCAAACACATGGAATTTTCTAGAGCAGATGGGAGAGATGGGGCACAGCTTGCCCAGACTGGTCAAAAAACACGTATTCATGGATTTTCATTAAAAAAAGCATGTTAGATTTGATGTACCACAAGACATGGGAGGAGTCACTTTTGTGTGTTTAGTTGATGGAGAAAAGTAGGGATTGATAGACTGTGAGTGAATGGGGACTTTCCCTTAGCTCAGACTCCTCCACTGACTTGTAGATTGACCCTTTCATTGAGTAAAACTTAACCAAGCCCAAACAATATCTTTTAGTAGACTTGACCTTGAAAACTGGACCCACCTTTGTGCTGCATGTCAAAAAGACGCTGCTGCCAGAAGCTTCTGAAAGGAGCAATTCCTGTGCCTGGACCAACCAGAATGCAGGGAACACGAGGATCCTGTGGCATGTGGAAGCTAGGGGCACTAGACAGCGGAAGTGGAAGTTAGCCAGGCTCATTCAGGTCAGATCAGTAGTTCATGAAAGAAACTTTAAACTTTTCAACTCAGACATGGCTGGGAATATTTCTGGTTTAACAAAATTTGGCCATGCAGTGGCCCTCATAAACATTGACATCTGTGGCCAGGCTTGGATTTCATTATTTTTAAAAGCTTTTATCACAGTAGCCTGCAAGTTGATTCAATGAGCACCCCCTGTACACTTCTATCGTTTCCAAAGAAAGAAAACATAGAAATGCATCCTAATCAATGATAGGTTTAAAGTACACTGTAACTGTAAACATTTTTCAAACGATGATGTATCAAGCTGCAAACAATATCATGTTTGTGAAATCTGAAAAATTTAGCGTCTGCTGGTTTTTGAATGTGAAGCCATTGGTGGAAAATATGCAAAATCACTAATGAATTGAAAAATCATGCAAATCAGCTCATTAGTGATTTCTCATGAGCTAATTTATGTGTACAAAAATACACAATTGTCTCCTTTCTTGCGGTGTAGTTAAGTTTTTCTGTGATGATTTTGCATGGACTTTACCACAAGGAAAATGCCGTGTTTTGGGCTTGCGTAATATTTAAAGGAGCCAGGTAATTATGCAAGAAGCATTTCTCCTGGTGACAGTTCATTTCTGCAAGTTTCCTTGCAGCTTAGTACATGGATCTCAGTGTCTATCAGACCTCACCTAGCACATCACAGAACGGTGTGCATGACATTTATTTATCAGAGTCTGACATGGGCTTCTGTACTAAAACTCTTCTGTCACTGAAGCTCAGAAAGAGGTAGATTTTAAAAGCATTGCTCTTGCAAAAACGGCCACATACGTGTGCCAGGAAGGGACACGTGTTCAGAATAAGGGGGCGGAAAAGGGGCAAGTTCTAGACTGACCCGCATAACCAGAAATTTTGCACGGGCAACACGGGTATGTTGCCTGCTACTGCTCCTCATGAGGCGAGAGAGAAAGAGTCAGTCTGACACTCTCTCTATATAGGTATCACTCTAGAGGGGCACTTTGAATCAGGGTGGGTTGGGGTTGTGGGGTTCTTATTACAGACGCATTCAGAGGTATTCATAGTAAAACTGATATCAGTAAAGAACTGTAGTCCTTATAAGTGATGAAAAGTCTAACAAGGAGTTGATTTGTACACTCTCAGATTTTAACTTTCCTTCCCTGCAACTAAAGTTATATTTTTAAAGTTGCTTCAGAATTTAACACTTCAAAAGTAAGCATTTGTATAGCCCCATTTGGGTGGAGAGCCTAGCCGCATTTTTTGGTGTGATTATATAGCATGTCAGCTTCATAAAGGGATAGATAAGGAATTCTTTCTAGTTATGCATGAACAGGAACATAATCTGAGGCAAACTGAGATCAGCGACATAGCCAAAGCCAAGCCAAGATTCACAATGTTATAGATTCATAGCAAATTAGAACTGAACAGGTTGTCAAGAGGATATGCAGTTCTTCCTTCTAACGTCAGGCAAGAACCATGGTACTCAAAATCAATCCAGATAGATGTCTATAAAATTTACTGCTGTGGCAGTATATGTGGATTACTGTATTCAAATAAGTGATATTATGCATACATTAAGTGTAACCCTTTTTCCATGGAATGTCTGATATTCCCAAGGGCAAAAGAATTTCTTTAGGGGCTATCTTCTCTGCTACTTACCTAATTCTTCTGTGTTCAAGGGGTGGATTCTTTTCTGTGGGGGGAAGGTTAACCTTCTTGGCCCAGCCAGTGGTGATCTCCCCTGTGTGTGTGTTACTATAGCTCTTTGGGACAGGTACACTTACAAACCAGGCTGGATTCTCTAGATGGTGTGCACATTAAAAGTTTACTTTGATTGATTTCAAAAGAATCAAGAGATGCAAAAAAAATAAAGTGTCCAATTACATCCTTGGTCCTTAGATTTACATGAGCCAGGATTTAACTGAACTCTGCCTCTGTGGATGTGTTCCTCCAGACAGGGGGCTTGAAACTTGCTTAGTCCCTCCATGGATGGGGATGGTAAGGGTCCCCACATGGGCTGGGGTGTTCCAATCATGACTGGATCCCTTATCACAGTACCTGAGGTCCATGATGAATCCCGAACTCTAACCTGGCAGTGTTCTGTGTCCCAAGGATGGAAAGTCCACTGGGGTCTCCAGATGAGCTTCTCCTTTTCTCTCCCTCTGACCCCTCATCAAAAGATAGGTTTAGACCTTCCAGGGAGGAAAGGCCAGGTACTGAAGCTGTCCTTATAGCTTCCAGCTCTGGGTAAAGAAGGGTGACAGAAACAGCTTCCTTCCCTCTGTAGCTACACAAAACTCAAACAGGGAAAACATTCTCTCTTCCTTAACTGGTTACTGTAACCTCTTTTTGAGCTGGGCAAAGAGGTACACAGTTCCCTCCTGACCACCTTGAGCAGGGGATACAGTCTGACAGGAATGGTAAAGGTGAAAACTGCAAAAATCTAGAAAAACAGCAAAAATCCTTACGTATCTCTGTTCCCTCCAGTCCTATCAGAGGCCATGGCAAGGCAGTATCTCTCCCTTCTGTGCTAAGCTGGGGCCTAACTCGGAGAGCCCCTAAAATCACTCCTTCTCCCTCAAAATCAAATCTATACTGCAGTACTAAGGAACTTCCGATTCCAGACAATCTCTGGGGGAGGTGCTATACTGAATGATAGGTCCCCTTGCTGCTGTCTACCCAAGGGCTGGGAGCGAGGGCCATCTAGTTGAGACCTCATAGTCTCTACATAGCATTTTAAGAAAGTGAACAAAACTGCAGTCCATAGGAAGCACAGTGTGCCTAATAGAGATGGAGATACCCTTTACTTCCTGAGGACATTCATGAGGTGATCCCACTTCTAGTTTTATCATACATTGTAAATTAATAAAGAGCCTTCATGGGTGCCATTGCTGCTTCGGCGTTTGTTATGAGTTTGGGAGACAGCATGTTGGATCCTTTGTTTGTTATCTCTGCCTATGGGGTTGTTGCATTGTGAGCGGGCCCTGAATATTCTGTATTGATGCTGATTTGGAGTTTGTAAATTGGCACATCATCATAAATTTAGCCCAAAGTGTTTTATAACATTTATTTCCTAATTCTGCATTACTGATTAGGCGTGCTTATCCTGCTAACTGGACACAGGAATATATGACATGAATATGGTGGAGAATATAGTTTCTCCGTGAGGTCTATTTTCAGCACCACTCAGCTGGATAAGTTCCAATTCATTAGGCAAACTAGTGCATTTTAAATATTCATCTGCTGTTAGCAGTTGTCATTCAGCTAAGTGATGGGAAGGGAATGAGCATAACAGGGAGGAGTTGAGTTAGCTGGGTAAGTTATTTAGCTAACTTTGGTTGCCCCGTAGACCTGTCCTAAAGTTAGCTGGATAAATATATCCGGCTAACTTTAGGATAGCTGCATATATTCAGCTGCATAGCCGCACTGCTGAATCTATAGACTAAGTTACCCAGAGCAGCTGAATGTGGAGCTCTGAGGTCCTCTGTGGTCCTCTCTAAAATCTGTCAAACACAACATTCTCTTCTGGATAAGTGCCCTGGTCTGGCACTGATTTCAATGCTGATGGGGACTGAAGTAGACTGCTTCATTGCTCTGATCACTGCTGGGAAATAAGAATTTTCTGCCAGGGCTGGAATATAAGCAAAATGATAAAGGGGATGGAACAGCTCCCCTATGAGGAAAGGCTGAAGAGGTTAGGGCTGTTCAGCTTGGAGAAGAAACGGTTGAGGGGGGGATATGATAGAGGTCTTTAAGATTATGAGAGGTCTTGAACAAGTAGATGTGACTCAGTTATTTACACTTTCGAATAATAGAAGGACTAGGGGGCATTCCATGAAGTTAGCAAGTAGCACATTTAAAACTAGTCGGAGAAAATTCTTTTTCACTCAACGCACAATAAAGCTCTGGAATTTGTTGCCAGAGGATGTGGTTAGTGCAGTTAGTGTAGCTGGGTTCAAAAAAGGTTTGGATAAGTTCTTGGAGGAGAAGTCCATTAACGGCTATTAATCAAGTTTACCTGGGGAATAGCCACGGTTATTAATTGCATCAATAGCATGGGATCTTCTTAGTGTTTGGGTAATTGCCAGGTTCTTGTGGCCTGGTTTGGCCTCTGTTGGAAACAGGATGCTGGGCTTGATGGACCCTTGGTCTGACCCAGCATGGCAATTTCTTATGTTCTTAAATTTTTCAAAGCTGAAAAGACTCTGTCATAAAATGTCTTGGGCAACTCTGTGAGGAAGATTCAATTGTTTGTCAGACCTTTTTGTCCCCGCAGTCTAAATATGGCTTACATAGCTCCCATTTCTTTGCATTCTTACAAGAACTCTATAGAATGGTCTGAGAGGGACATCAGCAAAGAACACAAATTTGTAAAGGTGGTACAGAGTGTGGGTGAAAGGAAATATGCCATAGCATAGCACAATAGCACATGCTTTGTAAACAACTCCCCCAAACAATGCTAGGAGGTATTCAATAGGGATATTTTAAGGTACTGTATAAAGCTAATATTGATGAGAACTTGAGAGAAATGGTTACACTACTCGTACATAGATGTTAAATGATATCTATGAAACTTGTAGATTCTCCTTTGCACCCCAAATGTCAGCGAGAGCATGGTATTATGTTACATTGACTTTTAACATGCCATGAATGGCATCTTTTTGGGATGACATAATACTGGTTCTACAGGAATGTAAGGGGTATTGCTTCCTCAGAGGGGGGCCATATTATTATTAGGAGATATCTCGGGGGTCTCGGTGATCATTAAAGTTGTAGATCATTTTCTCTGTCTGGCATTACAAGTAGCACATGTCTTTTGCTTAAGTGATTTCAGGAGGCACTAGCCACCCTGAGTTTGTGGCAAAATAGGATGCCTGCTCTCATATAGATGGAAAGTTTAGATGTAAAAATGTCTACTTGTACAGTAACAGATTCTTATATGGTTTCATGGAAAAACATTTTTGGAACAGTTGCCATCAGAATTGGCACAAAATATAGTGAATCTGCGATACTCAGTAGACTGGGGCGTAACGATCTCCAATACTGCTTGATTTCTTAATGTACTTGACTGGCCAGATTTGGATGTTGCTGACTTTTCTGACTTTTACCAGCTAATTTGCCCGGCGTCCCCCTTCATGGACAGCACTTGTGATTATTTATGCGTTAGTATGAATATGTATGTCTGTATGTTTTTATGTTGATCTGGTTGATTAGTTGGGATTTCTATGAGTAATGGTTTGGTTGAAAGATAGTCGATGGATGTGTACACATGTTTCAGGTATGATTCTCTGTTTGTTTCTGTGATATGTGTTCTTTGTCCAATGAGGCTGAAATTTATATATGTACAAAATTGCAATTCTACACATTGCAGGTTGCTTTCTGTAATGTTAGCAATAAGGGTAAATACCTTGTACTTTGTTTAGTTTATTACTTGTGGTATTGTCAAATTTTGATTTTTTTCATGTGTAATGTACATTTTTGCTGAATAAATACATATACATATATATACAAAGAAGTACTTACCCTCTGACAAAGCAGGGCACCATCTCATCGGTCTGTATCCTATTGAACCACGAAGAGCAGACTCCATGGTGTATTGGTCCATCACCATCTGGTAGAGTGAAATGGTGAATCATTAACCCGTTTCCTGGCATTGCCTAATGACATCCTTGTTCTTCCTCTTGCACAAATAATATATTTTCATTTTTTGGGGGGGGGGGGGGGCGATAATTTTTTACCTACAGACTTTACAGTGATTTTCAAAGTGAAAATTACCACAGGAATACTTCCTGCACAGTTATACCTGGCAATATGTGCAGGTAGCTTTCCTGGAAAAACTTATGAACATGTTTTTGAAAATAAAACAATACGTATGTATCTCAGCACTCCTCCGTAACGCCATCCCTAGGAATGTCTTTCCAGTTTGCTGGTTAAAATACGCGCATACAGGCTGTATGCATGTACTTTTACTCACAATTTAATAAAAGCCCATTTCCGCAGATAAAACACTACTATACCTGCAGAAACGGCTTTTAAAATTGCTCTCTTCATGTAAGGGACCAGCAGTACTTGACATCAAAGTTCTATGTTTAAATTACAAAATTATTGACCTCATTTACTAAGCATTTTCCCCATAGAAACAGCATGGGAGAAAAGGCCCTATGTTTGAGTCTTTATCATCATTATTATTATTATTATTAAGTATCAGATGCACCAACACATAAATCGTAATCCATACACAGTATGTTACAAACAATATGTTCTACTTCACATTTTGATTGGTCTACAAAGGTGTTTTCCTTGACAATATTCCATTTCATACTAATATAGTAACTGACAGAAGAAGACCAATTGCTCTATCCAGTCTACCCAATTATTCCTATCTGCACTGAAAACAGGCAGGAGGCACTGGGAAGCCACACAGAAAGCAGGAACAAGGACCAGGCAGGAGAGCCACTGGAAGCCCCCACTGGGGAAAGGGAAACAAACAGACAGGGACAAGGTTAAACAGGCACAAGCAAAACAGGAATCTAGTCAAGGCAAGGTAAAGAACTAGGGTTGCCTCAGCAGGAAGCAGTGGAGACTTGATGATGAGGCAGAGAGATGTGAGTGAGGCAGGCTGTTAAGGCACGGCAGAGCTTCCTCATGTGTGTTTGAGGTCCAGACAGGGAGGAAGATTTCTCTTCCAGGGCCCAGATCCATAGCAACATTTTGATCAAAAATAGTGCTGGAAGTCACTCTTCATTTTTTACAGTTGACAGACCTGAAAAAAACAACAACTTTGCGGCACATTCAGGGGGCAAGTTTCAAACAGCCTGTGTGGTGGCAAAGCATGCAGGCACCCTTACTGCTAACTTTCAAAGAGAACCGAATCGGGTAGTTTCTCTTTAAAAATGAGCCAGTGCATTAAAAGCACCTGCATATTTCTGCTGGTGACTGAGTGGGCTAAAGTGACATGCATCTTTTTGAAAATTGAATGTGCACGAGATGCTTTCCTCCCCTCACCTAAACATGTCCCAGGAACACTTCATTTTAATCTGGTTAAAGGTCTGCACACTATGGAAACCCATGGGGACCCTTAGCTGCGCAGAGGAGGGAAACATTCAGACAGGCCAATGTACCTAGCAAATTCCTACAAACATTACACTTCAATTTTTTTCTACAGCTCAAATTTGCAATTAAAACTAAAAAAGCTGTCACATAACAGATAAAAGCCTTGCGGTGCTTAGGTGACTGTCATGGGTGCAGCCGGACCCGGCTTCCAGCCACTAGACACTGACTTCCCGTGTCCTTCAACATTAGCAGGAAAGTACAGGAGAGAAACAGAACAAGACACATGCTAGAAACCAGGGCCGCTCACAGCCAGCATGTTTGGTTTTTTAAACGGCCAGTTTTAGTTAGGTAACGCATTATTATTGAGCAGCACCTGGAGATGCATAATATTTTTGAACCGCAATGTTTTTTTTTTAAAGAAGCATTTCAACATTTAGTGCCACTATAAGGATATGTGTTGCTATCTTGGCATCAGGAGACCACTGAAGCATTGGACTCATTTTGGGCAAAGAGTTTTACAGCTTGAGCTCGCTCACATTGACCTAGTGGAATACTGGAAAAGGAACTGGGTATCAGAATAAGGGTCTGGAATTGCATCCAAACTTACTGTATAAAAAATATGGACTGGAAAGATCACTTTATAGGTACTGATATCCCTTTCACCCTCCTCCCTTCTCCATAACACACCAGACACACCAATGCAATAAAATGAGATCTCCTTTGAAGCCTATCCTTTCACCTCTTGTGCGATAGGACACCACTGCCACGGTAAGGTGCACCTCGTCGGGGTACATGTCAGGGGAAGAGCTGATGGAATAATAGCGAGGCTGAAGCAGGGGCAGCTGGGTCAGCAGCAGGGAGGAAGGCATCTGGATCGACGAGAACTCCTCCAGCACCTCCACAATGGTTGGGTTTTTATACCATTTCCATTCCTCGTATTCCTGCAAACCCTAAACACAAAAGTGAGGAGCTGGTTAATGAGCCCTGCCCATGTATGAGCACCATCCCTGCCCTGGGCCTCTGGCGGGTTCTTTCTTGTTCTCAGTGTGTTTGCTTCACAGTTGCTGGCACAAAATGTGTTACACAGGGCTGGACAGCATTCAAATGTTACTAAATGTCTGCCTAAAGGTTTGCATATTATGGCCACCGAGGGTATGTATGTTCACGCATTTGAAACTACAGACATTTAAGATGTCTCTTGTATGCAAAACATGGAAATGCCACAAGATGTATGTATAAAAGAAGTATCAAAGAAAACAGCCAGAAGAAATCTGAATCCTCAAGATAAGCACAGAGATAAACAGGGATATGCCACAGGTCAAAAATATCTCTCACATCTCAAAACAATGCCACAAGAAGTATGAATACTTCAACCAATTACTCTTTCTTGCTATTGACCAAGTGCCACCATCTCCGCAGGGAGTGAGTGTGGATTCCTATTGAGTTGTACAGAGCAGAGATGGATTTACGTTTTGGATGTAATATATCCCACATGACTGCATTTTGAAGTGAAGAGTGGGGCTGAGGGTAAACAAACAAGTAGGTGATACTCTTTATTGGACTTACTTAACATTTCTGTGACAAGCTTTCTGGGAGTTAGGGAGTTATCCTCTCTCCATCAGGTCAGTGAAGAAAGAGTACAGTTACACTGGGTGAAAGGAATGTATTTCTTTGACATTTTCTCATGTGTATACATACATTTTGGGGGGGGGGGGTATCATTCTTTGATACATTCATATTTTTGACTTGAAGAAAATATGTGTTTTCATTGTGGGAAGGTCAGTTGCATGAGAGCAGGAGTAGCTGCTGGTGACGGGGCATACATGCATTCCCACCCAGTTTTCTATACTCAATTTTGATATCTTTCCTTGGTGTTTTTTGAGTGAACTTAAATAAAAAGATTATAAGCCTAGTGCCATGTTAGTGCTTTTTTTAAATTTTATTTAAGAGTGATACTACAGGGATTTGCTGGATTATTAAGGCATCTTTAAATATGCTTCCCCTGAATAGGCAGACAGTGCCCGGAGTGCATGAAAATGTCTCTATCTACTGCCTGTCTCTATCGTAGCTGGCTAGCAGACTGACTCTGTTGAAGCAGAGCCACTGATTCAGGTAAGGGCACATGACATTTTGCAGCAGAAGCCTGAATCTGCTTATTCAGATGAGGAGATATTGCTATATTAACAGATGTTTGTGTGCACAGTTTTGAGGGATTTATTGATTTGATTTATATTCCGCTTTTCAGGCACTTCGAAGAGGATTAGATTCAGGTACTGTAGGTATATAAATATCGCTGGAATTTTGTATTGCATCATGTAAAAACAAACTAAAGAGTTTTTCTGGCGCCATTGGAAAAGATGAGGTTAGATATGGAAAATTGCGTTAATTATTGTCCAGTAGCAAACGGTCCTTTTCTGGCGAAGGTGTTGGAAAAGGCGATTGCTGCACAATTGTCTGGATATTTGGAAGAGAATAGAATATTGGATGAAAGTCAGTCAGGGTTTTGTACTGGATATAGAACAGAGACAGTATTGGTTGCGTTGAACGATTTGATCTGTGGAAATCTGGATAAGGGAGAAACGGTAGGGTTATTTCTTTTAGATCTATCAAGTGCTTTTGACTTGGTCAATCATAAGATTTACTACAAAGTTGTGGAGATTTGGGTTTGTGGGGGCAAATTTTAGATTGGATTAGTTCTTTTTGAAAGACTTGATGTTGGAGGTCTTGTGGGTTGCCGCAGGGGTTTCTGCGTTCCCATTACTTTTTAAAATTTTTATGCAGCCATTAGCCAATTAATTAGGAACGGGCCGATTCAGTAAAGTCCGTGGGAGAGCGGACGAACGCCCGCTCTCCCGGCGCACGCACAGGCCACTCGCCTGTGCATGCGATTCTGTGCACTTTCCCGGTGCCGGCAGAAACTAGCGCCTACCTTTGGGTAGGCGCTAATTTCTTAAAGTAAAATGTGCGGCTTGGCTGCACATTTTACTTTCTGTATCGCGCGGGCCATCAACATGCATTTGCATGTTGAGGGCGCTATTAGGTGCCGTGGGTTGGACGCGCGTTTTCCGCCCCTTACTGAATAAGGGGTAAGGGAAAACGCGCGTCCAAGGGCAAGTTAACAGTGTGCTCCATCGGAGCGCACTGTACTGTATCGGCCTGGAAGTTATGTCCTTCAAGGGTTTATTTATGCAGACGATGGGCAATTAATATGCCCATTGGGAAAAGATTTACAGACATCTTTGGGCAAGTTGTAGGTAGGATTAAAGATATTGATGAGTTGGATGATGGAAAATAAATTAGTTTTGAATGAGGCCAAGACAGAATGAATGATCTTTACTATGGCTGAGCTTGACAGAAGTTTTACAGTTGGAAGTGGGTAAGACTATTTGTGTCAATATGTCGGAGATACGTAATCTGGGAGTACAGTAGGATGGTGTTATCTTTTGAAGGTCACATTTCGTTGATGCTATGAAAAGTGTTTTTGAAATTGCAACAACTAAGAAAACCAGAGGTTGGTTGAATTTGATTTTTTTCGGTCAATTATTCAGGTTTGGTACTGCAGATTTTTGATTATTGTAATGGGATTTTGTTAGGGGTGACAATGACAGTGGCTTCAGGTGATGCAGAATATGATTGATGACTAGATTAATATTTGGCTGCCCAAGAAGATTAAGTCCTAGGCCACTCCTAATGCATTTCACTGGCTCCCCATTAGGGAAAGACTTACAGGGTCATTTATTATTTTGCGATGTGCCGGTATCATGTGCAGTAGGGCCTTTTCACATGCGATAAGGCCTTACCGCACGTGATACTGGTCGCATCACGGCAGTTTTATTCAAATTAGGGGAAGGGAAGGAGCGTGGGCAGGGTTTGGGCGGAGTTATCTCCCGGCAGTACTGCGAGCAATAATGTTTTTCACATTATCGTCAGCAGCACCGCAGCGCTGTGGGGCAATAGTGTGCGGTGCGGCCGGCTGCCCACTATCACCCCTCACCCCCCTTTTTTTTTGTCAAAACACCATTCTGCTATAAATATAGCACAATAATGAATTTGCTAACTCCCGCCACAGAATCGCGAAAAATCTGCCAAAGGAAACCAGGGGCTCTGCCTACAATTACATACTGTGGCAAAGGATAGTTTTCCATGCTGCTGCTGCATATACTGTATGAGTACCATAGTATCTGACAAGCATTCTTCTGGGCATAAACATTTTTTTAGCCCATGGCATAGCCATGAATATTTTGAATTTATCTTGAAACTGTAGATTTTTGTTTGTTTTCTTTTCTACTCTTGGTATATAAAGTACATATCTTATAAAAAGTGACATCTTACATTTGGTTGTATTTATATTTCAAGAGAGAGAGGCAGATGCATATACTTATGCGTAGTATGTAAAAGAGTTTCAAACATATGAGCATTTTATTAAGATTCAGGGATTTTGCAGACAAAAAGGTGTTCTATCTTTGAAAAGCGAAGTTAGTGTATAAAAACTGCTTTAAACTTTAGGAGATGCATTTAGTGGGATAGCTTCTAAGTTATCCAGCTAAATACCAACTTTATCTGGAGCACATATTACAAATTACAACCGGCTCAATCATTATGCAGCTATAATTTAGCCAGATAAAAAGGAGGTATTCTGGGACTGGGTAAAGTTATCTGGCCTTATGTGGATATTATGTTATACTCAAAACATAGTAGCGTGTTAAATACAATATTCACTTAAAGGAAAATGCTGAGTGTGAGCCTCCCAACCTGCTTCCCTTCCCCCTCCACCCCCCCCACTCAATATTTAAAAAAAAGACCCCTGCCTCTGAAAACCCTCCAATTGTTTTTTTTTTTCCTTAAAGGACAGATTCATTTCTCAGTTTTAGTGCTGGTCTGCTCCTCCCCTCACCACTCCCGATGCTGAAAAGAAATCTCCCCCCGCCCCCTCCTCTCCCACCCCAGTCCCACCCAACCTTCCCAGCCACCCAATACCTTACTCAATCCAGGGACCCCCCCCCCCCCCCCTCTTTGCAGCACTGGGATTGCGATCCCAGGCATCTCCAGAATGCTGGAAGTGTAAGCCACTGCAGCAGCAACACTGGAAGCGCCTGAGATCGCAGCCGACCCCAACCTGGACACTAGAAATGGGGGCCTCCTGGTTTAATAAGGCACTGGGTGGGATGGGAAACTTCTTTTAGGCATCAGGGGAGAGGGGATGTTGGTGCCGAAAGAGAAATTATTTAAAATAGCAATTGGAGGGGCTGGGAGTGGGGTGGGGGTGGGGGCTGAGCAGTCAGAGGAATTTTTTACTGAGTGTGTGTGTGGGGGGGGGGGGGGGGGGGAGGAAATCAGGCTAAGAGGCCCACAAACAACATTTTTTTTTAAATAGCCATCACATTTAGCCAGATATATACTTTTGAATATACTTGGTTAAGTTCCAAGTTATCAGGCCTCATGAACCTGGATAACTTTAAAACCTAACCGGTTATATTCAAACATAGCTTTGGATAACTACATGTAGCCAGATAACGTTATGCATGTATATTTATTATCTGGGACAAGTTATCTGGCTAACTTTAGCTGAATAATTTGTCCACTTGCTTCCTTTCTGAATATTGGCATATCTGGGATCTTCTGAGTTCTGCCCAGCCTGAGATTATTGGGGGTAGGGAGAGGTTAAATCCTGTATAGACTTCTCTCTTTCTCCATCCCTCTTCCCTTCTCCCCCTGCCCCTGGGAACAACTTTCTTTTAAATGTATTTTCTCTATCAGACATGAAATAGTTTCCAACCTTTGGCGTTTCTGGCTTGATTTTCTGGTTCAGCATCTTTCTTCTTATTCTCTGTCCTTGTCTCTTTTCCTTTCTGTGTCTCTCTCTCTCTCTGGTGTCCTCCTTCCTTTTTCTTTTCTATTTCAGTTCTATCTCTTCCTTCCTTCCTTATCTCTTTCCTTCAGCAGCAGATACTTTGATACTTTCTCTTCTTTCTTTTACTCTCTCCTACTGCTTTTTTCCCCCATTTATTCTACCTGCTCTGCTTTCACGGTTTCTCCTGTCCTCTCTCCTCATCTCCTTCCTTCTACATTATCACCCTGGGTTCCTCCTTCACCTCTGAGTCTTCTCCTTCTCCATCTCCTGCTATAGGGCTCTAAACCCGGAGTTTCTGAGTCAAATCCGGGGAGTTCCCAGATATGAATATTGGCCCCTAGGTACCTACTTTATACTAACAAAGAAAAATGCACGGATTGGTAAGATATGCGATACTCAGAAATAACAGTTCTATCTCATGAGGAAAGGGGGTGCCAGAATGCGAAATAACAGAGAGGGAGGTGCTATGTGAGACCAAGACAAGCCTGTGCTCACCTTGCTTAGGATTTGTAGCCGTTTCTTCTCCTTGTCACTTGTGGCCAGTAAGGCAAACTGCTGCATCAGCAGAGGGGTGGGTGGTGTGGTAATGTCCAGGTAATATTTAAAAGCTTGGAAGATGGTGCAAGGTGGGATACGGTCCTCATCCGTCCAGTTGCTGATAACACCTGTCACAACATGACCCAACATTAAAAGTAAATATATTTAATAGGAGGCCATTATTAAAAAAAAAGTTGAGCCCCTAAATGTATGCACCTAAGTTAGGAACCTATTTTCAGTTGAACTTAAGAGACACAATTTTCAAGCTAAACTGAGGCCTGCTAGTCATTTTCCTAGATTTATGGCCCTAAATTAGGTGTCTAATGCTGAAAATAAGTGCTAAGCACTTTACTTTGAATGCCAATTCTAACTTAACCCTGTAGCCACCAACGTTTTAGGGTATTAAATTTAGGAATATAGGGAAACTAGGCTCCTAAATTAATGCTGTCTGCCCTAGTTAATTTTCTAATGGCTAAGTTAGGAGCCTAACTCCCAAACTAAAGATCCTAAATTCTTACAGGCCGATTTAATAAAAGGTGTGGAAGAGCCGGCGCTCCGAGTTGAGCGCCCGCTCTCCCGACAAGCGCCCAGGCACTTCTCTGGGTTTGGTTCATGTGAGAACTGTAAAGCAAAGCTCAGCAATTTTGACATAACATGAAGGCAAGTGAGACACCCTCTTAGCAAGATAAGAACAGAACCTCATTAACATATTGATTGCGAGTACAGAAACACAGCAAAAAATCTGTCAAAGATGTACAAATTTGAATCTCTTAATTGACTATGGGTTGAAAGTATCTAATACTTTCTTATGGGCCAATTCTGTAAAGTGTGCTGGGCCTTGCGCACTGTTTAACACGGGTTTGGCCACGTGTTTTCAAGGGGCATCTATTACCCCCTTAAACTGTAAGGGGTTTAGCGCCTCAAAAACGTGTGGCCAAACCCCCGGAAAACTAATAGCGCTCATCACGTGCAAATGCATGTTGATGAGGCTATTAGTCAGTCACCCGGCATTCTGTAAGTAAAATATGCGGCCAATCCGCCCAAAAAAGTGTACAGAAAAACAGAAAATACTTCTTTTCTGCACACCCTCTGACTTAATATCCTAGCGATATTAAAAATGTAAAAATATATATATATAAAGAAAAATGTCCTGGCCGGTCCGGTTAGGAGAACGTTGGTTTCCTGAACCCGCTGACAGAGCCACCTCTCCTGGGGTCAAGGAGGTGCTAGGGGCATGTAATTGTCTCTAGCACCTCCTTTTAGCACGACCTCTCATTTAAATATGGGATCGAGCGCCCATTCTCCTGCAATCCATTCTGAATTGGCCTGTTAGAGAATATCAGGTTTCACAAAGTAATAATATGCATAAAAGTGTGTCACACAAAATCAGACATTACTGCTCTCATGTCAAGTATTGCATTGTTTTCACGGTTACTTTGAGTACTTGGGGTGCAGAAAGTATTGAGAGAATGAGGCTGTCTTCTCTTGGGCTGACCTGCTGCAAGAGGAAAGACTGACTGAATTGCCATGGCTGGGCAGCAGGAGAAGAGTTGGCATGTACTGGAGCAGAGGAAGGAGATGTCCAAGTCAGGTGCAGTGGAACCCCGCTCTAATGAAGATACTTAGAATGTTCTGGTACAGCGGACATTTCCTGAAATCCTGTTTCCTTCCAATATATTTTAATAGAATGAGTCACCCAGCAAGCAGTATTCCTGCTCAAGTGAAGACTGGCTCAGCAACACAGCTTAATACAATTTATATAAATGTTAAGTTCTCTGTTCCATACACCACATCTCTGGCATGTGTCTAATCACATGCTGAGTTAAAAAAAAAATGTTTGGACAATTTTCTGGAGGACAGGCCTTTAATAATAATTAGCCAGATAGATTTGGCAGTCTCCACCTATTACTTCTGGGAGTGAGTAACATGGAATAGTCTTTCCTACAAGGATCTAGCAGATACTTCCAAATGACCCAGACTGGTCACTGTTGGACTATTAGGTTTGACAGTTGGACTATTAGGTTTGACAGTAAGGGTACTGGGTAGGGATGTGAATCGTTTTAGGACGATTAAAATTATCGTCCGATAATTTTAATAACGTCTTAAACCGTTATGGAACACAATACAATACAGATTCTAACGATTTATCGTTATAAATCGTTAGAATCGTGAGCCGGCACACTAAAACCCCCTAAAACCCACCCCCGACCCTTTAAATTAAATCCCCCACCCTCCCGAACCCCCCCCCCCAATAACTTAAATAACCTGCGGGTCCAGCGGCGGTCCGGAACGGCAGCGGTCCGGAACGGGCTCCTGCTCCTGAATCTTGTCGTCTTCAGCCGGCGCCATTTTCCAAAATGGCGCCGAAAAATGGCGGCGGCCATAGATGAAAAAGATTGGACGGCAGGAGGTCCTTCCGGACCCCCGCTGGACTTTTGGCAAGTCTCGTGGGGGTCAGGAGGCCCCCCCACAAGCTGGCCAAAAGTTCCTGGAGGTCCAGCGGGGGTCAGGGAGCGATTTCCCGCCGCGAATCGTTTTCGTACGGAAAATGGCGCCGGCCATACGTGTATGGCCGGCGCCATTTTCCATACGGAAAATGGCGCCGGCAGGAGATCGACTGCAGGAGGTCGTTCAGCGAGGGTTCCGGCGCCTCGCTGAATGACCTCCTGCAGTCGATCTCCTGCCGGCGCCATTTTCCGTACGAAAACGATTCGCGGCGGGAAATCGCTCCCTGACCCCCGCTGGACCTCCAGGAACTTTTGGCCAGCTTGTGGGGGGCCTCCTGACCCCCACGAGACTTGCCAAAAGTCCAGCGGGGGTCCGGAAGGACCTCCTGCCGTCCAATCTTTTTCGTCTATGGCCGCCGCCATTTTTCGGCGCCATTTTGGAAAATGGCGCCGGCTGAAGACGACAAGATTCAGGAGCAGGAGCCCGTTCCGGACCGCTGCCGTTCCGGACCGCCGCTGGACCCGCAGGTTATTTAAGTTATTGGGGGGGGGGGGTTCGGGAGGGTGGGGGATTTAATTTAAAGGGTCGGGGGTGGGTTTTAGGGGGTTTTAATGTGCCGGTTTTTCGATTTTTCGATTTTTAACGATTTTTAACGATTTTTCACGATTTTTCACGATATTTTACCCCCCCAAACGGCAACAATACGATTCCCTCCCCCTCCCAGCCGAAATCGATCGTTAAGACGATCGAGGACACGATTCACATCCCTAGTACTGGGTATTTCTGCTGTGCTACAGTGTCAGCATAAAAAGGCAGAGCTGGGGACCATCCCAATCCACCACTTTAACCTTCCTGGGCTGAAACTTAGGACCCTACTTACTAAACATTTTCCCATAGAAACACAATGGAAGAAAACCTTTAGTAAATAGACTCCTTTGATTGTAAGTTCTTTGGGGAATAGCCATTGTGTGTGTGGCACTGTGTACTTATGCTATTACATAAATAATAATTATCTTTATTATTGGCATTCTTTGCATTGGCTATCGTTGGCATTCTTTGCTTTTGTTCTATTTACCTAAAGCCGTGTTCCGCTCCTCCAACAGCTCCACTTTTACCATCTGGTTGGTTGGGGGTGCATCCTCCAGCCGCTCAATCAGGGCAGTGACCAAGTCTTCATGGTTGCCCGGGAATACTCCCAGATGGTCTCCAGCCAGGTACTTCAATTCTTTGTGGTCATTAGTGTGAAGGCGCAAGAAAATTGTTGATCGGCTGTAGAGAAAGAAATGTTATGTTTTAATATTTATCATCTCCATATAATCTAATTACGTGTCCATTTACACAAGTATCCTACAATTCTCCCAGGACTCATGCACCATGTACTCCTGCCTCTTGTTTTGAGGGGGTTAGGACCATTGGAAGTACAAAGTGAGTGCATTACTTTCCTGGAGAGTGCATACTCCCACCTTACACCAGTGCAACCTTCTGACTGTCTTCTCTCCCTCCCTTCTCCCTCTCTGCTTTCCCTTTCCTTCTCCCCATCTCCTGCACTTTTACTTTCCTCCTAGGTCCCAGTCAGGACCAAAAATACATCCTCCCTTTAGTGAGGACCCAGCTCCTGGGCTTCAATGAGGTGGAAGACGCTTCTGATGATGCCTTCTTCCATGCCCTGAGGCCAAAGATGCTGCTGCCTCCCAAGCCAAGAAAATACACTCACCCCTGTATATGTTTTCAGATCATGTTACTGTTTCTTGATTCCCTTCCAGCTTTTATTTCTAATATTTCTGGTTGGCTCCTGTCTCCAAGTATATATTGAACAGGTCCTTCAATAGACACGCCAGCACCTCTCTGAGCTCCTTTAGTATCTTGGGATTAATCTCATCTGGCCCCAGGGCCTTGTCCACTTTCAGTTTTACTAGTTCCATACAAACACTCTCTTATGTAAATTAATTTATATCTACCCCACTCCCATCAATACTCTTGCCAACCAGCAATGGTCCTTCTCCATGGTCTTCTTTTCCTTTTGATGCAACTGCAACATCGCTCCCCACTTTGATAGTGGGGGAAGGGGAACTGGATACAGACAACAACCAACATGGGCCCTGACTTTTATGGTCTGGAGTACTGGCATGCAGACATAAAGGACAAAGCACAGGACGGCTTCTACGGCCAAGACCCAAAGCAAAGAACGTCAAGCAGCATTATCTGAATTTTCAAGAAAACATATGGGAAAAGTATGATAGAGGTGTTTAAAATCATGAGAGGTCTAGAATGGGTAGATGTGAATTGGCTATTTACTCTTTCGGATAAGAGAAGGACTAGGGGGCACTCCATGAAGTTAGCATGTGGCACATTTAAAACTAATCGGAGAAAGTTCTTTTTTACTCAACGCACAATTAAACTCTGGAATTTGTTGCCAGAGATATGGTTAGTGCAGTTAGTATAGCTGTGTTTAAAAAAGGATTGGATAAGTTCTTGGAGAAGTCCATTACCTGCTATTAATTAAGTTGACTTAGAAAATAGCCACTGCTATTACTAGCAACGGTAACATGGAATAGACTTAGTTTTTGGGTATTTGCCAGGGACTTGTAGCCTGGATTGGCCACTGTTGGAAACAGGATGCTGGGCTTGATGGACCCTTGGTCTGACCCAGTATGGCATGTTTTTATGTTCTTAAAAAGCACAGGATGGTTTCTACAGCCAAGTCCCAAAGCAAAGAATGTTAATAAGCATTCTCTGAATTATCAAGAAGGCTCCTTACCCAGTAAAAATGTTGCTAGCAGTAATTTATGGGTTTGACAGTTGCTTAGTTTTGATTGTAAATATTACTACCCTTATCATAAGGCTTGGTGGTAATTGCAAGGAATGGCAGTTACTACCCTTGAGAAAAACATGGGGTATCCTAAACAGAGTGGAAGATAGAAACTATATCCAAGCAAATGAAATGTAAGGGATGTGGGATAGGAAAGAAGCATTATGGGCTATCCTAAAACAAGAAGACGGTGCTTCCATTTACGCTGATGTGGTATACAGGCCCTCGACTCAAATGGAAGAACTGGATAGAGATCTGATCAAAGACATCCAAAAGGTGAGAAAGAAGGAGGAAGTTGCTCATTGGAGATTTTAATGTGCCAGATGTAGATTGGAGTATCCTTTCTGCAGAATATGCAGAATATATGCGCAATACTGAAATAATGGCTGCCTTTCAAGGGTCTCTGTTCAAATAAATGATGAATGATGAGTAGATGAAGGATGGTGTAATACTCGACTTAGTGTTCTCTAATAGGAGTAATGTCTGTAATGTCCAGGTTGGTGCCCACCTGAGCATTAGCTTAGGATCCAGCTGCAGGTGTCACACAGAAAGGTCAATATTCAGAAACCCGACAAGTGGGTAAGTTGTCCTGATAAAAATATGTTCATAAGTTTTCCTGGATATTCAGTAAGATGTATGCACAAAAGTCTGTCACTGAATGTACCTTGAAAAGTTACATGCATATTTTTACCTGGATAACTTTAAGACAGCTATTTTTCCAACCAAACTTGTGTGTTTAACTTTGACTGAAGCGTGCTCAATATGGGCTGATTTTAAAAAGCATTTACATACTTAAAATTGGGATTTACACGTGTAAATGTACTTTACTTGAGTAAGTGGGCTTTTGAAAATTGTTACAATATATGCCATTGAATTGTCCATAGGATTTACCCACATAAAGTGCACTTTACTGAAATATGTGGCTATTGAAAATTGCTACGATAGTATATTACATTTATGTGTGTAACTCTTTGAAAATTACCTCCTCAGTGTGCTCACCTGCTACGATTTAGCTCCCACCCCTGTAATGCCGCCAACACCACCTCTTTTTATCTAGATACATTTTGTCTACCCAATGATTTATGTGCACAAAATAAATACAGTGAGCAGGGAGTGATATTGAAATCTTGGTTTTTGTGCAGGTATCTCCAAATGTTACCTGCATATAAAGCCTTTGACTATTGATCTTGAAATGTCTCTAACTACTTACAACTCTGAGGAGGAAAGAAAGGAATGAGCAGCACTAAATGTGAAAGCTGGAAATTGAAACGTGGCCTACCTTGATTTTGGACTTTGCAAGTTTTGCCGAGACAAAAGACGAGCACCGTAGACTTTCTTTTTGTGAATACTATAGAGACCTGTTGATAAAATTAAAATAAGTACAGTGAAAACAAGAATATCAAGTGTAAATTTCAGAAAGATAGAAGACCTTCATCCTCATACTCAAATCTATTTACCATGAACCGTTGCCATGGATTCTACCACTGAAGTGCACTAGAAATAGGAAGGTTGACACTAGTCTTAAAGAAATTGTTTATTCACTACTATCTCAAAAGCCACATGGACTATCTTGTTTTTCAGCCAGGTGACCCAGTCAGCATCTTCATCACTCTCTCAGAAATCTCTGGCACCACTCATCAGCAGGGGAGAGAAAGGAAGCCTCATAAGCAATCTCAGATGTTCCTCCTCCTCCCCCCACTGAGTCAAGCAGCACCAGCTTCAGCTGTGGGAATGGCATTTTCAGTGCCTCACCCCCACACCTTCACTGCCAATGCTGTACACCTCTAGGCAGTAGGCCTGATGCCTCAGGTCCACAGCAAATGGTATGTTCCATTGGATGCACCTTTAAAAGTTGCAGCAACCAAAAGCTAATAAGGAAGCCCTCAGAAACAATATGAAAATGACTTCACTGCCAAACAGAATGATATCAGTTAAATATCCTATATATAATACATCTCCCAATCAGGAGTTGTATTAACTGTGACGCAAAACTCAAATGTTCTCATCCACTGACAACATTTAATTGTTCTAACTGTAATACAGCTCTCATTAAGAGAAACATTTATAAGTTCTAACTGCAGTAAACTCTTCTTTGGAGAAATTACATTAATTTTCTAAATGTGATCTGTAATACAGTTAATTCAGAGAAACCACTTATCTGTTCTAACTGTGATACAACCCACGAAGAGAGACATAAAGAAAAACCAACACCATGAGGCTCCAGATCAGTGGTCCCCAAACTGTCCTGGAGGGCCACCAGCCAGTCGGGTGTTTGAGATATCCACAATGAATATGCATGAGAGAAAATTTGCATGTTATGGAGGCAGTGCATGCAAATTTTATCTCATGCATATTCATTGAGGATATCCCAAAACCCGACTGGCTGGTGGCCCTCCAGGACAAGTTTGGGGACCACTGCTCCAGATCAATGCAATCTACATGATCATAGACACACTATATCCATACAATAATATCCCCTTCTCCCATGAGAACATAATTACCAGCCAATATTCCTTAGGACTACAACCCAAAGACTAAGCATCTTACATTCTCCAGACAATCTTGCACCATTCAGCCCTCACCTAATCCAATCAGCATGATTGGATCAATACTTCAATCCTGATTCATCGAAGCACAAACTAACTCACAACTCCAATGGCCCCACAACCTTATCACTCTTCATGACACACTCAACAAAATCAACACAATCACGGATAAAGGAAGATACTCTAACACCACCCCATCAAAACTAAAGTTGGCTACCTGGCTACCCAAAGTGGCCAGGTAGCATCTAATACCAATCATACTGGAAGAGAATGTGGAAAAACCAACTAAAAGAAAAATGACTACATGTATGAACTTCAACACCAGATCACTAGTCAACAAATCCCAGCCCATTCATGATCTTCTAATTGAAAAATCTTCATATCTGGTCTTCATAATAGAATTTAGCTAACTGAGAATGAAGGATCTACCCTACACAACATTACTGCACTAGAATATAGAATCAGTCATTAACCTAGGCTACACAAAAGAGTTGGAGTACTGGAATACTGGTTTTAAAAATAGAAACAATACTTTCTGAGAAGGACTATATGTGAAACTAAGACAACACTACAAACTAGGTCTTCTACTTCTGTATCACCCCTCAACAGTCCTAAACAAAATAAATGAAAAACTTATTGATCTACTAACCAATTAGCACTGGGCACACCTCACCTCCTGATATTTGGAGTTTTCAACTGGCATTTTGAGAACCCAAAACACAATGCATCCTCTAACTTCCTATCCTCAACCCATACAATAGGCCTGTAACAAATTAATTGTGCACCTACCTCATTAACTTGCTACTCATGTTCAGCATCATGGAAGTGCATGGATATATCCACAAACTTGGAACCAACCCAATGACTGACTGGATCACTCCATGATCACATTTGAACTCAACATATTGTCAGCCAATAAAGACACAATATCACAAAAACAAACCCATAACACAGAGTGAAAACTGATGCTATCAAATTTAATGACATTCTAAGCACCAAACTAAATACCTTCCAAGAAGACTCAGTTGATAAACTAGTCCACTACTGGAACAAACCTTGTAAGATGACCTTGGACCAAGTAGCATCACTGAAAAATAACCATTCTACACCATGATTTACAGAAAACATAAGGCATTAAAAAAATCTGTTGAAAGCAGGAAAGAAAATGGAGAAAATCTGGAAAACAAGACAACAGAATAGACTGGGCACTATTCATTAAAAGATACAGAAAAAAAATGAAACAAAAATGGTCTACTACTGCAAAACCATAAAAAAGTAAAAACCCTCACCAAAGAACTATTCTACATTATTAACAGGCTCCTGGGCAGCTCCATAACCTCAAAAGAATACACTGAATAAGCCCCTGACTGTAACCAACTCACAGAATATTACCACAAACAAAATAGCCGATATAAAAAAAGAGCAGAAATCATATTGACTGGCTGAGGGTCCTCCAAGACAGATTTGGAAACCATTGTTTTAGAGGAAGGTACAATTGGGGAGACAATGAACCCAGTAAGTAATAATATTCTTTTATAACATATAACATATTTGCAGATATGGTGCTTACATAATAGGATATTAACCAAGAGCCAAATTCAGACTGTTCATGCAATCAGTTTTCTTTGCTGGAAAATCCCCAAATTGATTAATCAGATTGAACAACTTGGAAATTTTTGTTCCATAAAGCCCCACATCTGTCCATAAACGATTTAATCAGGCTCAAAGGAACACATATTTTTGCAGTATAGTTGAGCCTCCATTATTTGTGTGGTCAAATATTTTGAGGTCCATATTCAGACAGCCAGCGAGTGGGTAATTTTTCTGGATGAAGTTCTGACCACATTATTTGGATATTCAGCAGAATGCAGCTGGTTAAGTGTTCTGCTGAATATAGCCAGATACATTTGTCTGTATAACTTTAAGACTGCTGTTCAACATGATCAAACTTACCTGGATGATGTTGAAAATCAGTGTTATCCAGTTAAGTTATCTGGATATTTACACAGAAACACAGAACATGACAGGCAATAAAGTCCATGCTGCCCATACATGTCACCTGCTGAGCTTTATGATCTCTTCCTCTCCCTCAGAGATCCCCTGTCCTTATCCCATGCTCTTTTGAATTCTGATACCTTTCTTGTCTCTACCACCTCCACAAGGAGGCTGTTTCATGTGTCCTTTACTCTTTCCATAAAGAAATATTTCCTTAGATTACTCCTGAATCTACCCCTTTAGCTCTCATGCCATGACCCTTGGTTCCAGAGCATCCTTTCCATTCAGAGGCCTGTTGAAAGTTAGCCCTGCCTAAGAATGCCTCCGATTTATTTGAGTAAGTTTTATAGAGCTGAAAAATTACCACCATCAGAGGTGGTTGGAGCAATGGGAAATTCAAATCCAGTGGTTTGTTCACCAAAGTCCTAAACTTACCCAGACAAACCATTTGAATATGGACTTTTTCCATTCTAAAATGCATTTCTGTTGGGAAGTTTTCTGTGAAATAAGATCATAAGAGCATAACATATACCATGTTGAATCAGATCAGAGGTCCTTCAAGTTCACTTGCCAATCCAGGTCACAAGTACCTGCCAGATCCCAAAGAGTAAATCCATTCCTTGTTGCTCACTCCCAGAGGATAAATGTTTGCTTTTCTAAATCATCTAGTACTATTTCAAAGGGTAAATGACTATTCCCTATTTACCTGGTTCACCCCACTCATAATTTTATAAACTTCTATTATATCCTCTCTCAGTTGCCTCTTCTCTTTTTTGATGGTGATGACTCTGAACAACACAAACAAACTCACTGTGACACTAGAGGATGTAATAACTCAGATTGATAGACTAAAGAATAACAAATCATCGGGCTAGAATGATATTCACCCCAAATTTTGAAGGAACTAAAATATGAAATTGCAGCCCTGTTTATGGTGATTTGCAACCTAAGATTTAAAACAGCTATGGTACGGGAAGACTGGAGGGTGGCCAATGAAATGCCAATTTTTAAAAAGGGTGATCCAGGAAAGTACAGACCTGTGAGCCTGATATCGATGCTGGGCAAAATGGTAAAAGCTATTCTTAAAAACAAAATTAGTGACCAAATAGATAAGACATGGTTTAATGAGAGATAGTTAACATGGTTGTTGCAAAGAAAAGTCTTACCTTACCTATTTTTTTGAAGGTATAAATAAACATGTGGATAAAGGTGAGCCATTTGATATAGTGTATTTGGATTTTCAGAAGCCCCCCCTCCCCCCCGCATGAGAGACTCGTCAGGAAATTGGGAAGTCATGGGATTAGAGATAGTGTCCTATTGTGGATTGGTAACTGGATAAAAGACAGAGAACAGAGGGTAGAACAAAGGAAAGTGTACCATCAGTGACAGTAATTTGAGATATGGCCTCTGGAACCACTATCTGGGAATAACTAGCCCAGGGATAACATTTATATAGAGGTACTGAAGAGTATACATTATACCACCATTGATCCTTAATCTTTTCTATATAAATCTACTCTATATCCCAACCTCCCTACCCAGTGTTCTTTTTATTATATGTGTCATGGGTCACACTCTTTCCTCTTGACCTCAGTCATTACAAGTACCCCTGCCTTGCTGATAGCATGAAGGAAATTTCTGGGGAGGCTGAACCCTTTCATTCCTGGTCATGTGCCAGTAGGAGGCCTGAACACTAAACATACCATCTATATGACGAGCTGGGTTAGCTGGCAGTAGTGATGCAAATATGGTAAAAGCATACACAATGTGTGATAGAATCATACTGGGGACAACTATCAAATAGCTACAAGGCACTTTAGGAAATTTTCAAAGGGAAACAACCTGAAGGCATAAAATTAGCATGCTAAGAGTCCATGTACGTTATATCTGCTATTAAGGGTGGATAGTTGGGAGGTGGGGAGCATAAGGGGAGCAAATAGATACAGAAACTTGATGGCAGAAAAAGACCATATGGCCCATCCAGTCTGCCCTTCTGTTCAATTAATTTAGCATTATAATTCCCATCGCCTCCTTAAGATATCCCCTGTATTTATCCCATGTTTTCATAGAAACTTAGAAGCACGTACAGTTGAAAATCACCTGTACATGGGCCAGTTTACTCCCCCAACCTGATCATGCTCATTGGAACATCTCATTTGCTTGTTGCTAAAAGGAGGCATGTTCTGGAAGCCACATTTAAGGAGGATAATCCTCAAGCGGGTCATCAGACATGTTTGTAAATGGCCCTCACAGTGCCAAAAAATAAATCTCCCTATTCCTTTAGATTGGTATTGTAGATAGCGTATTGAAATACTGGAATGGCTTATTAAATCTTGAATATTCAGTGAGCCCTTATGATTAATAACATCTGTTGTCACTGGAATGTCACTTTGGGAGTAAGGCATGGATGCACCATTTGTTTTCGGCTCTTTTGAAACTACATTACCTATGGGTCAGATTAGATTCACTGCCATGTTATTACAGTGCAGGTATGGTTGCTAGTCTCACTATTTATTTTTGGGTATTATTTTGTAAGAGATCTCCATAAGGAAAGGTACACATTTACTTTACCTTGCGTGAGCTCTGGTGCCTCAGCTACGAAGGTCAGTTGGAATTTGCTTCTCTTCCAGCTCCGGTCATTACTGATGAGGGAGTTATTGGCCTTCTCAATGTTCACGTCATCTCCCACACAGAACACATCACACGCTGCCTGCATGCAATATGACATTGTCAGGGATTCTTTTTGTTAATTTTTTAGTGCTTTTTTTTTTGTTTTTGTTTGGCCCAGTAATTTCTTCCTACTCTCAAGGGTTTCCAGCTGCGCCATGGCACTGTCCCTTCAATCCACCTCAGTCATTGCAGAGATAGTCCTTGACTGGGGGCCACAAACCATAGCCCCTTCCAGAACCTGGCAAATGTAGAATCTAAGTTCAGCTACTGGGTGTCACCATTGTGCAACGACTGTGTCTCCTCCCTCCCCAGGAGGATTTATGCGCGTAGGGGGCTTACGCATGCCAGGCCTATTTTCAAAAGGCCCGGTGGCGTGTGTAAAGCCCTAGGATGCATGTGAGACCCAGGGCTTGAAAAAATGGGCAGTCCGGGGGTGTGGTGGGGGCGTGGTCAGAGGCCTCTGCAAGGCTGCTGGGCTGGGGGATTATGTGTCAGCTGTTGGCCGACAGGCGTAACTTGTGAGATAAAGGTACGGGGAGGGGGGTCTGGGCTGAGGGGCAGGACAGGTAGGGGAAGGGAGGGGAGGGGAAGGTGGGGGGAGAAGGAAAGTTCTCTCCGAGGCCGCTCCGATTTCGGAGCGGCCTCGGAGGGAACGGGGAAAGTCAGCTGGTCTCCCCAAGAGCTCGGCACGCGGAAGGTGCACTAGTGTGCCCCCCTTTGCGCGCGCCAACCCCTGATTTTATATCATGCGCGCGGCTGCGCACATGTTATAAAATCGGGCATACATTTATGTGTGCTGGGTTGCGCGCGCAAATGTACGCTGCACATGTACCTTTTAAAATCTGCCCCTATATATTAGATCAGGAAGATTTTCGCACCCTAGTGCAGTCCTTTGTTTTATCTTCTACCGATTACTGTAATGGGTTGTATAATTGGTCTGCCAGCTTCTCGACTTAGTGCTTTATGTGTTTTGCAGAATACCGCTGCTCATTTAGTCGTGAGAGGACAACCATGGGATCATATTAGCCCTCATCTATAGGAATTACACTGGCTTTTTTATTTGCAATGCATTCGCTTTAAAATTTTAGTTTTCAGTCTTAAATCAAAGAAGCCAGGTGATCCAGGCTATCTGTCAAGTTTATTGCAGTCTTACCTTCCTCTTAGGTCCCTCCGGTCTCAAGAATTGGATTACTTATCAGTGCCCTCTATTAAAAATGCCCGTCTAAAAGAAACAAGATGTCAGGCATTCTCTATAGCGGGCTCTGTTATTTGGAATTCCTTGCTGCCTGCATTCCATGTTATTAGTGATATAAAAATTTTTTGTAAACAAAAGGCTTTTTTATTCCATGAAGCTTTTGTGGAAACTTAAAATACCCAGTTTAGTGTAAGTAAATGTATTTTAATTGGGTTTTTTTTTTTTTTTTTTTTTTTAATATAATGTTCTTGTCCATCGAGGAGGAAAATAGTCTTGTTGAACTCCAGGTGGTATCTGAAACACCACAAACGACACTGGATTAATATTCTTCTTTTATATAAGAATGTATATTTTTTTTGTATTGATTATATTGGTTTTTGATATGTTATAACCTGCTGGTTCGTTGTAAGTGGGCTATAAATGTTTTTAAATAAATAAAATATTTCTAATATAGTTAAAAAATTATTCTTCTTTCTCCAGTACATTTGTCAACTCCATCCATTTCTGGAACTTCATGATTTAAAATTGTTAATTCATATTTTTATTATTTCAAGGATTGATTATTGCAATTACCTCTTTTTCGGGCTACCCAATTCACAACTAAAGCAGTTACAGCTGCTCCAGAATAAAGCTGCTAAGGTGATCTATGGACTAAAGAAATTTCATCGTGTGACCCCTATTTTACCAACTTTGCATTGGTTGCCTCTTTTATGCTGTATTAGGTTCAAAATTCTATGAAGTAAAATTTAAGACCTGCGCACATGCATATATGTGTGCGTGTTTGCCGGTGCACAAACATGGACATGCCAATTTTATAATATACGTACATATATGCGTGTGTTATAAAATCGGCTATCCACACATATATACACGTGAATGCTGTCTCAAGTGCGTAAGTGAGGGGAATTTTAGTAGATACACATGGAGACGCAATAGGCCTTTTTCCCAGTTCACCCCAGTAAAGGAGAGGACTACCTTAACACCCTAGATAACTTGCTTCCCTTTTACCCTATTAGCACCGAGCCTTAAAACCCCGCTGACTAGCCTTACATGACTTACATGACATAACAAAAGTAAAGTTACGTGGTAGGGGACCCTTACTCGTTGACATCATGGTGCAGACCTGGCCTACCCATGTCACACCTACCCCTTTTGGTGAGAAAACGTTTTATGTGCGTACCGGGAGATATGCGCATACTTGCATGGGTTTTAAAATCCGCGTGGCGCATGCCAGGCCGAGTACCTCACATATCTCCTGGCTTTGGTGTGCATAGGGCTTTTAAAATCAACCAGATTGTCTAAAATTTTGCGAGCTTCATTCTGGAGTCCCATTATATCTTTCAAAACTTCTGATTCCTTATTCTCCAGCTCTCTTTCTGTATTCCTTGCAAAAGCGTCTTTTTTATCTTTCACTTCCCTCAGCCATTCGGCTCGTGAATACTCGCAGATCTTCATTTACTTATTAGGCTCCAGCTCTCTGGAATGCCCTCCCTTTGGACATGCCTACTGAACTAATTTTTTTTATAAATTTTGTAATGCGGTAAAAACATGGCTTTTTTGTCAAACCTTTGATTATTGAGCTTAAATCTATGGTGCAGATTGTGGACGATCACTTACCTGCCAGGTTTTGTTTTCAGTAATTGTTTGTATCCTGGATTTTGTGATACTCATCTTTGTTAGGTGATTTACTGTTTGTTTTTTAAATTATTGTAATTCATTGATTTTATTTGTGTTTTTTTTATTGTATCACTGCTTGGATACTTCATTTTACAGGCATTATATTAAGACTAATAAATAATAATAATAATCATAATACTAAAACTAGGGGATATGCCACAAAACTAACAGGCATCAGATTTAAAACAAATAAGAGAAAGTATTTTTTCACTCAATGCACAATCAAAGCTGTGGAATCTGTTGCCAGAGGATGTTGTCAAGGCTACTGGCATAGCTAGGTTTAAAAGAGGTTTAGACAAGTTCCTGGATGAAAAGTCCATAAACCATTATTAGCCAGGAAGATTTGTGAAAGCCACCACTTATCTCTGGGAGTGAGCAACAAAAAATGGATCTACTTTTTGGAATCTGTCAGGTACTCGAAACCCGGATTGGCCACTGTCATAGAGAGAAAGCTGGGCTTGATGGACTTTTAGTCAGACTTAGCATGGCACATTATATGTTCTTATATAAAAGAAGAAGACTGAGAACATTAATCCAGTGTTGTTTGTTTTGTTTTTGATACCATCTGGAGTTCCAAGTTTATTTTCCTGTTATGTTAAAGAGTGAGCCAGTGCTATACAGAGAAAACTTGTAACAAAGGTTTTAGGCATCCATTGGTTCTTTCTACCACAGGAATCGCAGTGGACTGTGACATTGTTAAGAGTATTGGGCAGAATAAAGTGTGGATTGTATCTGAGAATCTCTAAGGAATCTAATTGATTACAATATATTGAGTGATGATGAAAAAGAGAATCTATATCCAGCAGATCGGTGAATACCTTAAAACTTTTTTTGCCCAGGTCCTGAAAGACTCTTCTTGGCCGCAAAGTTCATCACCCTCTCCCATCTTAAGAATTCGTTCCCCTCCTAGCTCTTCCATTAAAGTATCCACAGCACGGGCGAAGGCACAGAAATGGGGGTATGCTCGGGATCCCAGGCCGAACACAGAAAACCTGTAAATCACAAGCAAAGCAACTGCGTCTCAGAATGGCCAAAGAAAATCATCTCCAGTCCAAGCACAGGCCCAGAATAGGAAGATCTCATTCTCAGCCTCCTTTATACTGGCAACAGAGGCCAACAGAACTGCAAGCAGCTTGAATTTTAGGACCAAAATGTTTCTAGATTTCAAACGTTTGTCTCTGACCAGTATGCAGTAGCAGGCAATAACCTTTTATTAGATTAACTTAATGCATTAGTGATTAGCTTTAGACTGAGTTAAGTCCCTTTATCAGCTCAGAAGGTCTCACCTATACTGTAATTTGCTTGTTCATCTTATTTCTATGCACTGCAATGGACTAACATGGTAACCATATTACTTTATTTGAGATTCACCACCTCCTCCTCTTATGAACTGGCACCTTTTCTGACTCATTGACAGAATCGCTAGAAACCTGCTTGGCCGCTGGGTGAGGCCACAGATAACTTACCCAGGATTTACCTGCAGCTACACAACTTATTATTTAACCATGTCCAGTGACCGCCATTCAGTCACTTTGGATAACAGGAAGTTGCCAGAGTCCTAATTATGAATGCATTTGTCAATGATTTATTAGTTACTTTTCAGTGTTGTGGTTAGCTGAGTGTTAACTGATCAAGTTATTTTACTGTGTGTTTCCTTAAAAAAAAAATCCTATAATTGAAAAAAAAAATCCTCCAACCCTCATGCACATTTGAAATTCCATTTTTAGCCATTTTTTAAAGTTTATTTCCATTTAATATTTTTTATATCTGTATCACCTAGTTTGGCCTTTGTGGAGACAGTGTAAGCATACAGGGGAGTGGCACAAAGCAGGGATATAAAACATAGGTAAAAATAAATGATAATATATCCTTTTATAATTTCAAAATAAAATTTTATTTTATTTGGAAATCCTGCAGAGTTCTATGTTGGTACAGTTTTTCATCCTGAAAAACAGAAGCGTGCCTTGAATCTTCCATCCTAGCAACGGTTGACAAATGACCCCAGGTTTGATTCAGTCCTGGTTTTATCTCACTCCCTGCACAGACTTTTGGTTTTGCTTTTCACAGGGAAATCGATGGGGACACCCTCGCTACAAGTTCAGAGACAGTGTGGTAAAACCAGGACTGGCTCAGCCCTTCCTTAAAATCTGGAGCCAGTTGGCAATCCTAATCCTAGGGTCTGATTTTCTGGTTGTTGCAGTCCTGATTTTGTAACTGGAAGGTAGGGCTGCAACTAGCAGAATCAATTTGGATAAGAATTAAACAAGAGAGGTCACAAAGTGCCTCAGGATAAGTTGCATAGGTTCACCATTAAAGTACGTTATCAGCAGAGAAACACAGTGCTTTCCATTTCCACACATAAACTTACCTGACGTTAGCTAAAGGTCCAGCACTCTCAAAATTATCTCGGGGTCCCGTCTCATCACCAGAAGACTTTCGAGCATCCGAGTAAGAAGAAACACTGTTAAACCGAACCTTGTAGCTCCTTAGGATGAGGGAAAAGTAGAATTATAAATTTAACTCAGCAGTGATGTCCTATCATATCGGATCCCATTCCGTTTATCTGGAAACTGAGCACTAAGTTCTGGTCCAGATCTCACCAACTGAATGTTTATACACCTTTGGATGCAGATGGTTTAGGATATGATTACCCAGTGGTTACTTTATGAAGCCATTGTGGGTAATTTGAAAACTGCCTCCATTAGTGCATCTGCGGGTGCTTTTTACCCTTGGATTTTACACTAATTTTCAAAATGAAAGCAGGTGCCTACTTTCTCTTTGAAAGTTATCTCAGAAAAATTTCCTGTATACATTTCCACTTGTGGGTAGGTTTTCTGAGAAAAATTCTAAAGTATGTGCATAAGTACAAACCTCTCCCTAACCCCACGGCCCGGAAATGCCTCCCTCTAATCAGGTAAAAGTATGCTCATACAGACCCTATGCACGTACTTTAACATACATTAAGAGCCTGATTTTCAAAAACATTTACACACTTAAAACTGGGTTTTATATGTGTAAATGCATTTTACCCTTATAAGTGGGCTTTTGAAAATTGTTACAATGTCAGCCATTGAATTGCCAATAGGTTTTACCCACATTATCACAGGTAAATGGCTTTTGAAAATTGCTACGATAATATGTTACATTTATATGTGTAACTCCTTTTAAAATTCATCTGATAGAGAGGGCAGTTTCCTAAAAGCCCATTTCCATGGGCTTTACTAGCAGAAATGGCTTTGAAAATTGCCCTCCCTGAGGGCAATTTTTGAAAGGGATTTCCACAGGTAAAACGCATTTTACATGCATGAATTGCCTGTCTGAAAGTTGCCTGCCCTGCATGTAGTTAAAGTACACACCTTGCACCATAAGGCTTGTACCTGTTTCCACCCTGAAGTGGAGGTGTTCCCGGGGAGGGGTTAGGTTGGGGAAGAAAGCCAGTGCATAGTTTTGATTGGAAAAAAGCAGCTGCAAATCTCTGTGGGTATTTTTTAAATCAGTTGATTTTCAAAGTAAAAGTATGCGCATACTTACTTTGAAAGCAGGTATAAACTACCCACAGATTTTGCATCTATGCAGATAGCATGAACATTGCCCCCTACAATGACCAGGTGAAAGCGCACTGGTAAGACATTATACATTTTAAATGAAATAAAATCAGTAGCAAGCCGTTCTGTTCTAACAGTTTAAGAAATGACAGGCAGAGCTTAGCTGGCCTTAAGTATTACACTACTTCTTTAGCATCTTAAGAACCTTTAGCAATGTTGGATTTAATTTTAGAAACTGTGTTTGCCTTATGTTTTAGTTCTATTTTGTTTTAGTATTTTATTTTGTTGTGTTATTATTATACTATGATTCCCTTTCTAAGCTTGTTTGGAAGAGTGGTATAAAAGTTTGAGAAATAAGATAATAAAATAACATCCATTCTCCCTGCCGTCCAAAAAATACAAAAAGGTTTGTTTTTCCATTTAATTTTACCCAAAATAACATAGAAAAAGCCAGACTAATTGAAATCTCTGATAATTAGGCTGAACAGGTACAGCAAAAATCTCTGTTCTCCATAGTATTGTACAGGCCTTTTTGAATGACAGTAAATACTCCATTCACTCAAATTTGAGATGTGGAAATATTTCTGGCAAAATTATGATCACCAAGAACTGCAAATAAAAATCTCATCATATTATAAAACAAGTGGGTTTATTATTTAACTCATGCCCACAAAAATATTGTGGGCACTTAAGAGTGTATTTCCCAGTTCCTGGAGAAGTTGGGGAAGGGGAGGAGGAGCTACACTACCCCCTGAGGGCATAGCTGTATTTCTTTTCCATGGCTGGGTTGCCCCACTCTTTATTTTATGCTCTGGAGTCCCGGGAAGCAGATAGCACCCCTGCAGTTAAACTCTGCATTTTCTGTACAGTTGTATTGGCTCAAAGTTTATTCGAAGCTCCTATAGGCTGTCAGAGAATCAGACAGACTAAGGCAATGTTTGTGGGTGAGGTGCCAGCTGATGATATCAATATCTGATGTTATTGCTGTGTGATTTAGAGCCCCATTTTTTGTTTACTGTCAGTCATTTTTGTAGGCCATTGCTAGAAAAATGTAAAATTGATAGCAGTTCCTTGCAGAAAATTTGAAGGTGGATGAGGCATGGAAAGCACTTTCAGTAGAGGTAATTCATTTACAGCTGACATCCTGAATAAAATAAAATAATGATTTTAGGTGCACTGAGGCTTTGACTCCGGGATGTCCATTGTGTCTATCTTCCTTGACTTATCTGCTGCATTTGATACTATCAATCATGAAATTCTACTTTCTTGCCTTAAAAACATTGGTTTCTCTGGCTCTGTTATGTTATGGTTTACATCCTACCTAGAAAATCGTGTCCAGCAAATACATTTAAACTCTACTACTTCTTCCTGGTTTCCTCGCCACACTGGCGTACCTTAAGGTTCAGCTCTTTCCACCACTCTATTTAATTTCTATCTCACCCTCATCTGCCAACTACTCTCCACTTTAGGAGTTTCTTATCGCATATACGCTGACGACATTCAATTCTATTTCCCTACTTGGCATACCTGGCAATGCACCCTCCAGTTCATCACCTTATACTTATCCTCTGTAAAGTCCTGGTTACTCCATAACAAACTCTCCTTAAACCTATCTAAAACCAAAATCATGATATTTGAAAGCCCTCCATTTGACATCCTGAGCTCCATATCCATCAACAATACACCCATCAAGATTTCCTTCACTACTCGCCACTTCGGCATCCTCCTCGATTCTAAGCTTGACATGACAGCTCACATCAAATCCATAGTCAAATCCTTTTTCTATAAACCGCATCTCCTTAGACATGTTAAGCCTCTCTTTGAACCTGCAGCTTTTTGAACTATACTGTAATCTCTAATCCTTACTGGTCTCGACTACTGCAACTTTCTATATCTTTGCCTACTACTATCCTCAACTAAACCTCTTCAGTTATCCCAAAGTGCTACGGCACGCCTTCTGACCAACACCAAAATACATGATCATATCTCTCCTGTCCTGTTAAATCTACATTGGTTGCCAATTTCCTGGAAGATCCAATACAAAATCTTAATTTTTTCTACACAATCTCATTCACAACAACAACAGTCTGTGGCTATCTGCAATTCTTTATCTTTACACTCCCTCACGAACCCGCCGAACTCAAAACTAACTTCTTCAAGTCCCTTTCCCTAAAGCCACAAGACTTAGCATGACAAGAGAGCAGACCTTTTTCATCACCGGCCCCATTTTATGGATTTCCATACCCAGTTCCATCAGAATGCTAAATGACAAACAAGATTTTAAGAAAGCCCTAAAGCACCATCTATTCAAACAGGCTTTCAAAAATCTTTTAGGATTTTACCCCTGTTTGACTACATTGTCCACTTACATGGCCTATTATATTAAGTATATCTGTAGTACCCCATTTCCCTGTTTTATGCCTATTCATCTAATGATTTTTATTTTAATTTAACATTATTTTATATGTGAACGACGTGCTATAATCTTTATTTTTATGCTCACTTTATTGTAAACCGCCCCGAATCTTGGAGGGTGCGGTCAACAAATCTTTTTAAATAAATAAATAAAATAAATAAGTTTCATGAAATAAAGCCTTAAGATTCTGGGATTCTGGGGCACAAAATGTTGTGTTTTAAACATTTTAAGAAATGATGGATTTTGAAGAAATGAATCATTTTACCAAGGCTCCATTTGTTTTTGTGGGACTACAAAACTCTTTTATTAGAAGTTTTTTTGCCAGAAAAGGTTAATTGAAATTGAACATGTTATGGGGTAGATTTTCAGAGGGGTACGTGCGTACCCCCCTAAAACCTACCACAACCCCCCCCCCCCCGCGCGCGCCGAGCCTATTTTGCATAGGCTCGGCGGTGCGCGCAAGCCCCGGGATGCGCATAAGTCCCGGGGCTTGGCAAAGGGGGCGTGTCGGGTAGGCGGCACTAATTTCGGGGTGGGGCGGGAGGCGTGTTGGGGGCGTGATGCCAGCCCGGGGGCATGGTTGAGGCCTCCGGACCAGCCCCTGGGTCGGGTGATGGCGCGCCAGCAGCCCGCTGGCGCGCGCAGATTTACACCTGCTTTCTGCTTTCAGTAGAGTTGTTACTGTTTGAATGCTGGCACTTAGTGCTGTTTTGGTATGGGAGGTTTATTATATTATAATTGTAATTGAGTTTTTTCAGAAGCTTCATTGTCAATTTGTTTTCAGCATCAAATTAAAGAAAACACAATTTTTAAATGTCTTCAATACTGTAATCCAAGTGCTGTATGCTGTGCTAAACTGTTTCCCTCAGTCATCTGTTAGGAGCACCTTAAAAAGAGATCAGTGAAGAGTGAGGATGCTTGATGCATTCATATTTCCATAACATTGGGGAAAATGAGCAATGCACCCATAATACACATGTATGCACATAATTAATGGAATGCATGCAGATTATGCTCTGTCATTCTCATGTTATTTCATGTCGAATCATGAGTGCATCATTCATCATTGATGGCCTTGTTGGTTCTGTTCATTTTTGTTAGATTGTTCATTACCACTTTCCTGTGGCTACTAGAATAGAAGAAGCAGAGGGATGGGAGAGAGGAAGATAGTTCAGGGGCAGTGGTGGCAAATTTATGCAAATGAGGAGAAGATCAGGTGGTCAGCTTGTCACTTCCCCCGTTCTCAAGTGTTCAGTTCTGGTCTATGTGTGTGGGGGTGGGGGTGTAGGGTATAGGAAAGGAAGGACCCATGGGCCTGTACCTAAGATTTTTAAAGTACCTAGCAAATGGCAATGCCTCTGTTCAGAGACATCTCACTGGGCTTTTTAAGCGCAGTCTAGAGGCAGCTCTCCAAGTGTAAGCAGGGAAACAATTGTCTCTGATAGATTTCTATTTAATTACTCACTTTTTCAAATTAGAAGTCAAAATGATTTACAGTTTAGGTGCATTATGTATTCCCCTGTTCCTAGAGAGGACTTGTAATATAAATTTGTAGAGGAGACAATGGAGTTTGACATGACTTGCCCAAATCCACAGGATTTGAAACCTTGCTTCCCTAGTTTCAACCCACTGCTCTAACCACTAGGCTACTACCCCCATTCTAATAGCTCAGAGCGCTCAGTAATTATTATTAATAAATACCAGTAGCATTAAAGTAAGCTAGGTTGCTATGGTAACCAGGAATAATTACATTTGGCAGAACTGTGAAAGATTAACTATTGATGATGAAAAATTGATGCAGTGATAATAGTAATAGAGTGGTTTGATTTCTTTGACTCGTTAGGCTGACACAATTAAGTTGCATGCAAAATTCTTAGCACTATAACAGCACAGTAATTGTGGAAAAAAATATTGGGGTCCACTTGTCAGTTAGAACTTTATTTATTAATGATCAAATTAAAAGTTAAACTGAAAAAGGCCTAGATAAAAAGAAAGAAAAGAGGGGAGACCTCTACTCAGCAGCCAGAGGTGGAAGGGGTAGCCATTGATCAACCCCCTGCAGAGGGCAACAAGGCTGCAGGGTGGAAGCACAAAAGGAAAAATAGGAGGCACTCCCACCGCTCCGACTCCTCGGGCAGTAGGAGCTCCTCGTCAATATCCTCTTTTGGCAGGGTGTCCCACGTTCACTTTGACACTTTGACACTGACGCCAATACGTTGACATATTTAGACTGATAGAAGGGCACAGACATGAGGAAGGATCACGCAAGGGGCGCAGGTGGCAGGAAGCTTTTATGGGTCCCAAGCGGGTTCCAAGGACTATTACTAACTGGGTTTGGTCCTTTGCATGGTTGGCATCGATAGTTGGCTGAGCTGACCCCTCACAGTTCTTGGCAATGTGATCCTACCAGGACACCATTGTCAGTGCTCACTCTTCATACGAGGGATTCGCTTGGTTAAACTATGATGAGCAGTTCAGAGAGAAGATGGTGGACACCCCAAGCATGTCCTGGGGCACACACAACTTTGAGATGAGGTTAACCCACATGACAGTGCAGAGCTCGGAGGCCCAAGCTAGCTATCATCATCCTAACTCTTGAGTCTCTCCTTATTGCAATTAGACAAAATAAATATATTAGTGGAATTTTTCTTGATGGACGAGATTATAAGATTGCTGCTTATGCTGATGATGTTTTGCTATTTATAACCCATCCCAATAACACTCTTACTGTCTTGCTAGAATTAATGGGAAAATTCTCAGCCTTTTCAGGTTTTTGTTGCGACCGGTCTTCGACGGCTTCGCCCCGCCTACCTCTCACTACTTGCGGCTCCTTCTGCTCACCTCGGACTACTGGCTGCCGCGGTTCTGTTTGCTGTCTGCTCCGGCATCCCCGGACCAGCTTTGTTGCTGCCTCCCGCCATGCTCCTCCAAGGTACCTTAGGGCGCGTGCACACACGCCGCCCTCATCTTTAATTCCACATTGGCGTGAACCTCAGGGGCATCCCCCTGATATGATGTCACGCTGCCTGGATATTTAAGCCTACAGTATTTGCTAGCTCATTGAGTTAGCAACGGAAACTCTACGGATGGGAGATATGGATCCCTCTGATTCCAGCTGGACTCACATTCTTATTCCCTCCCACCTGGTCCCACATAGGTTAAAGGGGGAAAATTGGGTCACTCCATCACAGTGTCAAGTAACGTTTGAGCCTAATTTAATTCTAAAAAAATTCCTTGACTTCTATCAAGATTTGTACTCTGTGGATAAATCTATTCAAGACCTGGAAATTGACTCATATTTGGAAAGTAATCAACTTCCAATTTTGAATACAGACCAACAATCTGCATTATAGAAAGAAGTGTCTGACTATGACATACATATTTAGAACAAAGGACTGAAATCTGATGAGTTCTCAGCCCAAATCTACAAGCAGTTTGCCAACATACTGGTGCCATGTCTGAAGAAGATATTCAATGATCTATTAGCAGAAGAACGACTGCCTCCATCCATGTGTTTGGCAGACATAACTGTCCTTTCAAAAGAAGGCAGAGATAAAACGTACTGTGTGTCCTACAGGCCTATATTCTTCTTAAACACTGATGTAAAACTCCTAGCAAAAATTCTAGCAAATAGATTTGCAAAAATTATGCCTAGTTAATTAGTTGTGATCAATCAGGATTTATAGTGGGCAGAAGGACATCTGATAAAGTCCACCGAGTATTTAATGTTATATGGGTGGTAAGAAAACATAATCTAGCATCCCTTCTACTGGTAATAGATGCTAAGAAAGCCTTTGATAGAGTTCATTGGGCTTTCATGTATAAGATATTAGAAAAACTGTGAATGGGCACTAGCTTTATCACTTAGGTTAGAAGATTACATGATACCCCTCAGGTATGCCTTAAAATATATGGCTTTTCAGATACTTTTATGTTGCATAGAGGTACCTGGCAGGACTGCCCCTTGTCACCTCTTGTAATGGACCACTTGCTGATAGGATTCAGAGGAATATAGACATTCAAGAATTATAGATACAACTAGTGGAATACAAAATATTTCTTTTCGCAGATGATGAGATATTTACCTTGACTCATCCCATTACCTCTAATCTGAATTTAGTCTTGCAATTTGAGCAGTATGGGAAGATGACAGGATTTAAGGTAAATATGAATGTGAGAGCTCTTGAACATAAATATTCCAGTTCCTATAGTGCATCAGGTGCAAACAAATTCCTTTCAAATGTTCACAGCAATTTATCAAATACTTAAGAGTAATGATCACTAGAGACTATCAGTAGATTGCTCAAGTGAATTACTCTTCCTTGATACAGGCAATCTTAGTGGATCTTCAACGCTGGCAATATTTTAATATCTCATGGTTGGGATAAGTTGCGGCATTAAAGACGAGTGCTTTGCCTTGCCTGCGTTATTTCATATGCTTCCAATAGCTATTTCCAATATCATGTTGAATAAAATTCACAAGAAGTTCTTGGAATTAATCTGGAGGTGGAAACCACCTTGGGTTTTGAAAAAAAAAATCTTTTTCTTCCAAAAGGCCAGAATTGCACAAGCAAGATCTATTTTGGAGTGGCATGAGGAGATGTACAAGAAACAATGAGGGTGTACAGAACAATTCTTCTTGAAGGATATTCCCATTAAGCATTACCTCTGGGTTTTTAAAGGGAAACATTATTCCAAAGAAGTGTCTAACCCATTCACCCAGCAAAAGCTAGATATATGGGATGGGTTCAGAGATAAGGTATCTTCATGGGGGTGGTTTTATATCAGGGAGGGATGGTATGAGCTTTAGGAGGTGTAAAATGAATGGACTATTCAATTGGATCAATTATTCATCTCCCAGGTTCATTAAAGTTTGAAGTCATTCACAGCAAATATAAAGTCCTTCACTGTGATTAGTATGGTTTTCTACAAATTCAAAATTACCTGAGGCAGATTAGAGGAAAACAGCCACTTTGTATAAAGTACTCGGTGTGTGAAAACATTTTGCATGACTGGTCTAAGCCTTAAAGGTTTTATTTCTAAAAGGAACATGTTAGTAACTGAGAGGGGAAATTACAGCACAAGTGAGACTGGGAACGTGGTTTTGTATGTACACTTGATAATGACTCCTGGGAGGAAATACGAGGGCGGATAGATAAAACTTCAGTCTCGACACATTTGGTAGAAAACTCTTTTAAAATTTATTTTCACTGGTTAAAGAGGGAGGGTGTGTGGGGAGGTGGGCACCATGGCTCATATATAGCGGACATGACCAATGATCTCAAGGTTTTGGGATAGAATACAAAAACTGTCTGAGGAAAATACCAAATATTTTTGATAAAACGCCGGTGGTCTTCCAGCTTCATGCCCCAATGGAGGAAGTGCAAGAACATATTAGCAAGTTGGTGTTTCAGATTTTAGTAGCTGCAAAGTGTGACAGAGCTGTATGTTGAAAGCGAAAAGACCTTTCATCCATGTCAGACTTGTATAAAAGGCTCTGGGGTATATACGTAATGAAAAAATGAACTGCCTTTTGAAGAAAATATATTGAATCTCATATGAGTGTTTGGTTGCTATTTGAAACCTGGGATAAAGCCTGTGGTGAATATTTACTTTTGAGTAACTCTTCTGGGGAGGGAGAGGAAGAGAGGAGCACAGGGACATGGTTCTAGTTGTTAACTTCTGTTCCCTATGCTGTTAATCTGGAAAATTTTCAATAAAAATTTAAATTGAAAAAAAAAAATCTCTACAAGATTTTGAGGTGGAGAAAGAGTGAAAAAGATGCTTTGTTGCAGCCAGCTTTGCTGTTTCCTTTCCTCCCCGCAAAAGTGTAAAATGTTTTAAAGGTACCACAATAATTCTTGCAAGAAGGAATGGGAGCTGAGCAATATTTCAGTCTGGACTTATGTCGGTCTTAAACCAGAGTAAATATATTCAAGTCTGAAGGTAGCCAGAGGCAAAATAAAAACTCTTAAGTGAATTTTGCACGCCAAAACTGGTAAATACGCGCACAAGTTGGGCTGGCACGCAGCAAGCGGATTTTTAAAGCCGCCTGAGGACTCGTGTATTTCCTGCTGTGCGCACAAGTGAAGAAAAGTTTTCGAAAAGGGACGAAGCATGGGTGGGGCGCAGGCATGTCGGGGGCCCGGTCAAGAAAGGTGCGCATAAATACTTATGCGTCCTTGCGAGCGCCAGGGTCCCCTGCTGCATAAATTTACTTCTGCTATGCATGGTGTGTAACTTTTAAAACCAAAACATTTAGGCAAGTCAATGGGGTTTTAAGGGTCAGGGATAATAGGGGGGAAGGGAGGCTATTAAATTAGGGGGGGGGGTGCAAGTCCTATCCCTAAACTGGGTGAACTGGAAGTGAACTGGGAAAATGGCAAATAGGATTGGTGCGCATCCCTCGTAAAATGCCCCTAGTTACACAGTAGATGCAGGATTTGCGTGCACATGTACATGTGCCCAGCCTATTTTATAACATACGTACATATATGCTTGTATGTTATAAAATGGATGTGTCTCAGGTTGTGGGTCGACGAACGTGCGCCTGCGCACCTGTTTAAAAGTTACCGACTTTTATGTATTTCAGGGAATAGGTATTTGATGGAGGTCTGTGGGCAAAATACAGGGGTTAATAGAGAGCCTATGATGACTCTTATGTCTGTATGGTCTGGAAATAAAAAAATTACAGGTACATATCATCCCACAAATATTTACTTTTAAGACAGTTGCTATTTAAGTTTTTTTCAGGTTCTCATTCTCCAGATTTCAAAAACATTTTGGGTGACTCAGGCCCTTAGTCTTGGCCTTTTGCCTATTACATAGCCATAGTGTGTTGTAATAACCAGATGAAGCACTCCCCGCTGTGTGCTCATATATTAATGACATGCTGAGCTTACTGTGAAAATGAAGCACCAGAGGATGTGCAGCTAATCAGATTGCTGCTGCTAATGGGCATGTTTTCCAACTTTCAATTGAGAATTCAGTGAATTTCACATTACAAAAGATTTGCACCGAAGTCTCATTGGGATTCCCCAATTTTAGTGCTGCTTAATCATAAGGCTATTAAATCACAAAGCAATAAGCATAATAAAATATACTGACATACTGTCCACCAACCTAACTCCATTTTCACTAAAGATTAAAAAGTTTAGTCCTCGGTTTTTATTTCCACTGAAGCTGATAGTCTGGTCATGATTTTGTTATTCCCATCCCAATGTATTCTGTTCCTTCTAATTCTAATTATCAGTTCAAAATCAGGACTACAAGGACCAGAATACTAATTTGACCAAATGGACGACGAGTAGCTTGTTCAGATCAAAGGGCATATGGCAGGTAAGTTCTGAAACGTCCCATGGAATTTCAGAACTAGGGGTCATGATATGAAACTCTGAAGGCTGGGACAGCACCATTAGCCACTGTCCCGGAGAAGCGAGCGCCAGCAGCTGGCTGGTGTGCAGAAGTTTCAACACCGAAGTTGAAGTAAGTAGTAAAACAAAAAAAACTCCTAATAGGTAGGGGGTAGGAGGTCAGGGAGGAGAGGGGAAAAAGTAGGAAGGTTAGATACGGTTATAGGAATTTCACTCCCACTCCACTCCTTAATTGGAGTAGACTGAGATGGAACTGGGGAAGCCATACTCACATCGCTGCGCGTTGCTTTGTAAAATTTCCCCTCTGAGTGCGTGAGTTGTGGGCCGCCCGCACATGCAAATTTTGACTTTTATAAAATATGGATTGAGCGAGTACAGGCTACTAATGTGCATATATGCTATTTTTATGTGCATATCTCTAGAAAATTATCTCAATAGCATTCACCTGACAATGGATTTCTAAGTAGTCTGCAATAGCCATCATGCATCATAGTGACACAAAAATATTTTAACTCAATTATTTCAAGCTCTTACCAACATGAATGAAAAGTGTAATATAAATCAAATAAATAAATGCCTTATTAATCTGTATTTATTTTATATTTATTGCCGTTTATAAATACAAAAGAAGAATATCATGCAAAAAGCAAACAAGTAACATTTAACAGAAACATCAGTTCCAGTCAATCATATAATAAAACAAATAATGCATTCTTAAATGAATCGTCTTTAAAAAAGGCAGAGAACATCATTAACTACAGCAGAATAGCAATACTTACAATAATCAAAATAACTTAGGATTTGCAAATGGTGCAGAACAGATCTAGGACAGTTCACATTATAACCCGAAATGCAAATCTCTCTCTCTCTGTGTATTCAGATTCTGAGGTCACCTCAGTAACAGCAAAACAAACTCTTTCCACTGCCTCTGTCCTTCTCTTTAGCATCCTGGATCTCTAGTCTTTAGGTGCATTGAAGCAGAGCCACAGTATGCGCCTATGGCCAATATGGCCACGGTCATAGACGCCACTACTGAAAGGCACCATAGCGCTGCCATGTGGGTCCTCAGTAAGTGTGAAAGCAGAGCGGCCCACTGGCCATGCTGATGATTCTGGCGGGGCCGCACTACTATTTATACTCATAGGCATTGGAACAGGGGAGGGCTGCTGACAACAGGAGACTCATTTGGGGCAGTGGGACGTTGCATGATTTTTTTTTAATGTTGCTCACCCCTGTGGTGCTGCCGTGATCCTCATTTGCTCTCCCTGCTCCTGAACAATGCAACCTTGCAGCATGGTCTGTTTCTTCCTCCTCTGCTGTTGGCACCTGATGTCGTCATTCAGGCACCGGCAGCGGGGAAGGAGGAAGCAGCCCACGCTGCAAGGCCGCAATTCTTTGATTATTCAGGAGCAGGGAATGTGAATGAGGGAATCTTGGCAGCACCACGGGGGTGAGCAGCATGCACTGAAGCCACGCACTGGCCACCTGTGGTGAATGAGGGGATTATGTGTGAGAAAGTGAGGGAGGGGGGATCAAGACTGCTGCTGACTGGGAAAGGAGAGGGGACTGCGGAACAAGATTTCTGGAGAGAAAGGGGGTTGGGAGGGGAAAGGGGGCTGGGGAGCAAGATTGCTGGGAAGTGGAGGCCTAGCAGGGGAGGGGGACTGTTGAGCAAGATTACTGGAGAGTGGGGGGTCTGGCAGGGGAGAGGGGGCTGTGGAGTAAGACTTCTGGGGGGTGGGATTCTGGGATGAGAGAGGGGTCTGGAGAGCAAGGCTGCTGAGGAGACGGAGCTAGAGCGTAAGACTCTCGGGGAGTGGGATGTCTGGGAGAAGAGAGGGGAGCAAGACTGCTGGAGAATTTGGGGTCTGAGAGGGGAAAGGGGGTTGGGAACAAGAGTTCGGAGGGGAAGAGGAGCAAGATTGCTGGGGAGAGGGAGCTTGGGAGAAAGAGTGCTGGGGAGGTGTGGGTTTGAGAGGGAGCTTGGGAGAAAGAGTGCTGGGGAGGTGGGGGTTTGAGAGGGGAGAGGGAGGCTGGGGAGAAAGAGTGCTGGGTAGGAGGGGTCTAGAAGGGGAGCAGGGGCTAGGGAACAATCTGCTGAGGGACTGATAAGCAAGACTGCTGAGAAAGGGTGTGACAGCCAGGGAGCCTGTGCTTGTGTGTGCATGTGTATGAGAACCAGAGAGCCTGTGCTTGTGTGCATGAAATTGAGAGCCAGAAGCCTGTGAGTGAGGAAGAGAGAGGTTATGTGTGTAAAACAGAGCCTGTGTGTGTATATGTGTGAGAGAGAGGAGGTATGAATGAGAATCTATGTGTGAGAAAGGGGTTGTGTAATTTCCACTTTCTAAGGCCCCGCCGACCACGCTGTGGATTTTGGCGGGGCCATGCTGCTTTGGAGGAGGAGGAGGTGCGTGCCCTGCCCTGCTGGAAGGAGCCCAAAGTCAGAGCTAGGTCGGCCCCCATGGCAGGAAGTTGTTCCCTTGTCCATGGGAGCTGAAGAAGGAGACTGCTGCTGCCTGTTGTTTCAGTGGAAAGTGAGAGAGGAGAGAGAGAGATTATGTCTGTGGAAGAGTGAGAGAGAGCACGCGTGTATATGTGTGGGAGACAGCATGTGTATGTGTGTGTGTAAGAGAGAGCATATTTATGTGTGTGTGAGAGAGAACATATGTGTAGAAGAATGAAAGAGTGAGAATGTGTGTATGCGTGTGAGAGAGAAAGCATGTGTGTGTGGGAGACTGACCCCACTTCCACTCTGCCTGCTCTAATCCATGGCAATTTTAGGGCATCTGGAAATCAAATGTTCCCAGGTGTGGATAACGGGGAATTAAAAAATCCTTTTTAGTTTTAATTATTCAGTATTATTTGATGTGTTATTTGAAATATTTTATTGGTATTTGGAAAATTTGTATGTGAGTTTTAAATTATTTTTTTTAATTGATATGGTTTTACTAATTTTATTGTTTATGAGGAATGGTAATACATTGTTGCAGTGCATAAAGAATTTGGCTTGTTGCAGTTTCCAGTTCAGTTTTTGTCTGTGCATTTCTATTTATGTGTTATGGTTTCTTTATTCTGTATTTGAGGGTCTATCTGTGTTTTGCATGTGTCACTGAAGTGAGTTATTCCAATAGTGTGCAATTTCTATGTAGGGATCTATAGCATCTTGGCTTGTTCTGTTTTCCTAATAGGGGGTATATTGGTGTTTTAGGTCTGGTGTAATATTTGCAGTGTTAATTTTCATAAGTAGAGCTGTTGCTGTTTGAATGCTGGCAATTACTGTTGCTTTGATATGATTTATTTCATTGTAATTCTGTTTTCTTGTGGCTCTCTGAGCGTCATGCCAATGCCCAAGATGCATTACAGTAGGCCTAATACCATATGAGTTCCACGTGTCTCTTCCTTTATTGCAGGATTTTCTGGTTGGCACCACAGCAGAGTATGTAAATATAATATACATATTATAAGTGATATTTTTAACTCAGAGGACTGTGCTTTGAAGCTATTTTTCATGTTGAACATGTTATTATAAACACATTTTTAATTGTGGGTGAGGAGGCTGTGATGGGGTGAGGGGTGCAAGGCTGTAAGGTTTTCCTAGGGCACCTGATACTCTTGCCTTGGCCGTGGGCATTGCTGTACAAACATTGAACAGAGTCTCCCAACTTGTGGTGTTGTGTGGTCATGTGTTGTGTAATGGGGTGAGGGCCATTAAGCACAATATTGTCTGGCTATGGCTCTGCATTGAAGCACCCCAGATGCCTTCCGGCTTCTAAACTTCTCAGAATACCTCTTGGCACCTGTAGCACCACTGGGTCCAGCATCTGTCCCTCCTTAGTGGCTCAAGTCCTTCTAGGGACTCCCTCCTCAGAGACCTTTTCCTTAGTGATCAGCAGCCCCTAGTCGTCATGGACCATTCCCTTTTATACTTTCACTCACACCTCCCTGCACCAGATGAACACTACAGGCAGGAAGCTTCATTCCTTGGATAAACTCTAATACCAAACTGCCATCTAGTGGCCAGTCGTGCCACACCAAATACAGAATAAGATGTCCATGTTCAGTCACCGTCCGGATAGCAAAGTCAGGGGGTAGTTTATTAAGCCACGATGATTATCGTGGGAGGGGAAAGTATCATAGTGGGTGGGGGGTGGGGGAGTGCCCACAATATTTGGCCCCTTCCCAACAAATTATCATGGCATTACCATGGCTTAATATTTTGTTGCAGCAAAAATGTGTGACAAAATAATTGCCCCATAATAAGTGTCCCTCCTGAGCGATGGTGACTCACCTCAGCCAGGGCCAACATCATTTCAAGGGCCAGTGTTAAAAAAAAATTACCCTCCTCAAAAGGCACAAAAAACATCAACCAGGGGTCAATGTTTATTCCTCCCCCCCCCCCCCCACCTACCAAAGCAGCACTGGCCCTCCAAAATGAAAAATTAAGAAATACCACATACGCAGTGGCAACCCTTTCCTTTTCCCCTCTTCAAGGCCAAAAAGCCCCATTGACATTGGATATTCCCCCTCCCCCCCCTTCCAAAGATAATACAATTCCTGGTGTTTAGTGTCCCCCACCACACCCACCGCCAAAAATAGCATCCTGGTAGTCGGGAAGGGGGGATTATCTTTGATATCCAGCTGAGGGCCTGAGGTACCCCCTAACCCCAGGCCCGGTCAGCTAGGTTGAGAAAACATTGTACAAATCTCATCTTTGTGTGAGTTTTCTCACTCCGAAGGACATCAATCTTCACAAGAGAACACTGTTCTGTTCGTACGTCTCACTCTGCATGTCAAAGTGGCCCCAACCCCTACACTACTACCTAAACCTCACCTCGAATAAGTAGGTGGGCCTCCTATAGAGATATAAATAGCTAACTACTACAAGGGGCTTATAGATAGGCGCTCTCATAAACATGAGCACTTTGCAGATAGGAAAATGCAATTGTAGAGGTATTACCACAAAGTGCAAAAAGTTAACACATTTTGTAGTAATGCCTATGCAAAGCACTAACATAGCACACATTGCAATAATTAGGAAATTACCATAAAACACACCCCTTTTTCTACCACATGCAATAGTTACAGCAATATGATAACTCTAGGCCTTAACTGGCTAATTAGCCAGGTAGAAATTAACCAGATAAGTACACACATCTTCATTTAGCCAGATAGCTTCTGAGTTATTCAGCTAAATGCTTTTGCATATGGACCTTTAAAGGACTACAAATTAGAATCAGAAAATGGAAAGTCTGATAAACCACAATCTGTGAACTGTAGAAAGAACAAAATACAAAGATGGCATATTCTATTCACTAAAAATATCACTTTTTTTTTTTACCCTTTGATCTTATTTTCCAATTGGTTGGTCTTGGTCTATTTTTCCCACTTTCCCCTTGTCTATTGTGATGATACTAAGTAAGAGAAATCACAGAAAAGTTGTTTTTTTGTTTTTAAGTGGAGCCCTTGACGTGCAGGAAGACTTTATGCCTGCTCCGGGCAGGCGTAAAATTTGATGGGTTAAAAAGTGTGCCTTGGGCATGTGAGGATTTTTTGAATCGCAGGGTAATAGCTAATAGCCTCATCTATATGGAATTTACATGTGATAAGCGCTACTAGCTACACACGAGTGTGGATGCGTGTTTTGAATGCGCTGATCGCCTTATTGTATCAGGGCTTATGGACACTCGTCAAAAACACGCATCCAAGCGCTCTTTAACCTGTGAGCTAGGCTCAGCACACGATATTGCATCAGCCTGCTAATGTATTAGTGAGCTAGCAATCTTTTCCGAGCCACTTTTAAATTGCATTATGGATTAAAGGGTCAGCTGACACCCCTCATCAAATGTGTGGATCTATAGACAGGGTTTCATATATTAGCTGTAAGAATATTGCTGTTGTCCTTGTAGTGGCGGTTGGGGTTGGACAGTGTATCTTTTTGTGGATTCTTTTCCACCATTATCCCATTATCAGTTGGTGTGGTGCAAAGCTCTGTTCTGATATCTCTTGTCTACTCTCCCTACACTCTTCCCATGGCTTTCAGTACCATACTTATGCCCATGTGCATTCATTTAAAACAAAAATGCAAAACACGACAAATAAATCTAATTTGTTTTATTTGGGGGGCCCAAACTGAATAGGGGGCCCCCGAATGAAACAAACCTTATTTGTTTGTTTCATTTTAAATTAATGCATCAGGCCTAGTACATCAAAATGGCACAGTCCGCTGGAGTGAATGTGCTGGAGTTAATTAATTCCGGTGCAACATCAGCGGATGCCGTCATTTGGCTTTGAAGCACTGAAGAAAGAAGAGGACCCAAGAAGAGGAGCTCCCAGGCCTGGGATCTGAGGCCTGGGTCTGACCCTGGGCTGAGGCCCAGGTGTTGGGACCCGGCCTCCTGGTCAAGGCCCCAGTGTCAGGCCTGGATTTGGGCCTAGGCCCTGGCGTAGGGACCTGGCCTCCAGGTTGGATCACAGCATTGGGATTAGGTCTGGGCCCAGGCCCAGACATTGGGCCTGAGTTTGGGCCCAGGGCTCTGACATTGGGACCCGGCTTCTGGGTTGAGTCATGGCATCAGCCTGGACTCAGGCTGAGGCCCTGGCCTGGCATTGGGATTGGGTCTGAGCCAAGGTCTCAACGGACTATCTCTTATATGGTGTTTGCACATTACTGTGTACATCAAGTAGCGCTATAGAAATATTAAGTAGTAGTAGTAGTAGTAATTTGTTTCAAATAAATGCACATCCCTACTGTCCTTTTCTCCATCACTTCTGTTGGAAGACTGTTCCATGCATCTATCACCCTTTCTGTAAAGAAATATTTCCTTAGATTACTCCTGAGTCTATCACCTTTCATCCTCTTTCCATGACCAGAACTTCCTTTCCATTGAAAGTGGTCCACCTCCTATGCATTGACACTTCTGAGATATTTAACATATCTCCCCTATCCTCGCTTCTCTAGGGTATATGTGTTTAAATTTTTAAGTTTGTCCACACACGCTTTACAATGAAGAACACTCATCAATTTAATATCCACCCTCTGGAACAACTCCATCTGGTTTATATCCTTTTGAAGTTGCAGTTTCCAGAATTGTACATAGTATTCCAAATGAGTTCTCACCAGGGACCTATATGGGGCAATATCACCTCCTTTTTCTGTTGACCATTCATCTCCCTATGCATTTGAACATCTTTTTGGCTTTTGCTGTCACTCTGTCCACCTACTTGCCATGTCCCTTATGTACCATCTTAGGGGTTTTGCTGCCACTTGCCTACCTACCATGCCCTACATGTACCACTTTAGGGGGTCTTCCTGCTACTGTTCTGCCTACCTTCCATGCCCCAGATAAACCATTCTTGTAGTCTTGCTGTTACCATTCTGCCTACTAGCCTTGCCCCCTGATAAATCACCTTGGGAGTCATGCTGTTAATATTCCTATCTGCCATACCTATAACTTACCAGCATGGGAGTTTTGGTGCCTCCATGTTTGCTGTTTGTTGGTTATACCGGGGTGTTTTGTCCCCAGAAAAAATGTGAAAAAAGAAAAAGTACCATTTCTTCTCTTTTATAGTTTTTTGATTTGTTCTTCTTTTCTACAGTCCCAGCCTATTTCTCCCACCTTGTTTCTTTGTTGATTATACTGAGGTGTTTTGTACTCAGAAAAAAATGTAAAAAAAGAAAAAAAAAATACAAGTTTCTCTTCCCACCCCATCTAATTTCTGGTTCTCTACTTTACTGTTTTGTTGTACACCTTTAGAATTCCAGCCTAGTTCTCCCACTCTTCTTTTTGCTTGGTTATACTGGGGTGTGTTGTCCCTATAAACCCTCAGACAGAAGGAAAAAATGCAGGGACAACATAAAACGTGCACAGGAGAGACCTTTTACATGTTCTGAATGTGCTAAATATTTCAGTAGAAAGAGAGAACTAATGCAACACCAGAAATTCAACAAAAGGAAGAGACTGTATTCAGTTATAGAATATGGGAAAAGCTTTCTTAATAAAACAAATCTCACAAATTACCAAGAAAGCCACACTAATGAGAGACCATTGTCATATTCACAAGCAACCCAAAATTCAACCCAGCAGCAAGATAAATTAAAAGTATGGAATGTAATAAAACCTTATGTCACAAAAGTGATATTGATGACAGATTATTCTCTTGTACTAAATCTTAAAAGTGGCTTCAATAGGAAGACAGACACCTTCCAGACAGACACCTTCCATGACACTTTGCCTAGCTGCTAAAATCCTCTTGCAGCATCTTGGAGATCTTTCTGCCACTTAGTTTTACTGCTATACTCCAGACTCTATATCTTGAGGTGTCCTTGCCACTGTGGGTGGCTACTTTGCACTTTTCATGGTGCCTTGGTTTGTTCATGCCATTCTTTGGGGGTTCTTTGTGCTTTTATTGGTACTTTGTGCTTTTTTTTG